>NC_072732.1:146293928-146593928 GCF_026930045.1 Uloborus diversus
TCACGAGATAAAATGTCGCCGGTCCAAAATGTCGCCAGTACAAAATTTCACCAGTCCAAAATTTCGCGTGTCCGAAATGTCGCTGGACCAAAATGTCGAATGCCCAAAATGTCGTCGGGACATTTTGGCCCGGCGAAGGATGATACCCCGAAAGAATTACACAATCAATTCGTTTCATGTTTCCAAGAAGAGTGTATCTTACAGTTTTCATCCTATCAAAGTGAAAGTGCCCCTTAATTATAAGTATTTTTTTTAATCAAAAAGATAGCACTAAATAATACCTTTGAACGCATTTTAAGAAAATATGTATTTTTTCTAATATTTTAAATACATAATTGCATAATCTTTAGAATCTAAGCTTTATCTTAATATGAACGACAAATTGCGATATTGGCTAATAGTAACCTGGTTCATTTACTTATTCAACAAATCAAGCAATAACAACGTAATATAAGACACTAGTTTCTATATTGGTACTTTAAGTTACTAAAGGAACTCTAAGATGTTTCTAGCTCAAAAGGTCGTTATTTAAAGGGAATTAGAGGTCTCAAAGAAATCACCTCTCAATGTATGATGTCAACGATAGCTTGATTCGCATCAAGCAGAGATAAGAAATTCTCACCCGTATCATTTCAAGTCTTAATACTTCTTCGAAGAGACGAATTTCTGTTCAAAACTTGAGTTTCATATTTAAAATATATTGCATATTTGAATCACATTTCAGTTTTGACACCATAAGGCAGTCAGATTGAAAATGTTGGAAAAAAATTACATATAACCAATCACTGTTAAAAAGATAAAACTATTGGAAAACTGAATGTGATATAAACATGGATAAGTAACAGTTTGTCTCAAAATTTGTAAGTCGGAAGACTCCAGGAAAGCGTGCAATGTCCGGTGTTCTTTCCAGGAATATAGTTAAATGATACTAAAGGAAATATCACACTTTAAATAAACAAATAGTTTATTCAGTAAGTTACCGCCCTATAGCCAGGGCTAAGGCAGAAATATGTGAAATACACCGTCAGCTCAGTCATTTCCAGCCGAGGACTGCAGTTTCGTGCTTATTAGCACTCATCAGCCCGGCAAATAGTTTATTTAATGTGACATTTAACGATTAAAATAATGAGTAACAAGCAGGCTAAAAGGATAAGTAGCAGACAGAATGAGGAAAGAGCGACTAATCTTAACATTAGCATCCGAAGGAAACCCGTGCCTTTTTTTTTCTTTTGATTAGATAAAAAAATTTCAAATAATTCCTTGTTCTCAGTAACGGACGAATATCATAAGATACGTTCGTCACCGAGTCAAAAAATAGTATTTAAATAATGTTTCCAAGAATATGAAATTTGAATTGCATTGTGTAAAGTGTGGGTGTTTTTCAATTTCTGGCAATGAATAAATAATCAAGTATATTCGAAATAGCTGTAGGGCGCGTTGTACAAAAAAAAATCAATTAAAATGCAATTGCTAAAAAGTAAAATACATAAAAACATATGTTTAAAGATGTAACAACCATATATTACTTAGAATAAAAGACAATTTTACAGAAATGTGTATGTTTCGTTTCTAGAAACAAAACATACCATACAACTGTATTCAACTACATTTTTGCTGCAGTTTTGAGTTCGAAACCCTCAGTCACCACAGTATTGCAAATAATATTTTTTACACACAACGGCTACGTTTAAAAGTTATATTTTAAAACCGCTAAGTACACAAACATACATTCAAAAACATTAAATCAAGCAGATTGCTGGTTTCCTCTATAGCTTTAGTAACGCCATTACGTCTTGAGTTTACGGTGGAAAAAAAAGAAACCTCTCATTTAACAGTATAGCATCTAGCACTCTATATTAAGCCAGGCATCAAGCTTCTTTTGTGTTTCTGTTTAGGCACGCTTGAAGGCTTCAGTAAATAGTTGGTAATTACAAGAGCTTAATCCCAAGTTGGTAAGAATGCAGTGGCTGGAAAGGGGAAAGTCACATGATTCCATTCATTTCTCCTTCTGCTGCACTACCTTAATTGAATCTGTTAGATTATCCGGCGCTTGCAATTAAGGAACGTTTTTCTCTGCTCCTTTTACTACAAAAGTGCGTTAGGGCAGCGGGAAAGAAAATCTCAAGATAAACACTCCCGGGAGTACACTTTGAAATAATTAAGAAAGTTTGTTATTTTATGCGAAAACCCCATTCTGGTTTAATTAAGTATGGTACGTTTAAAACAAATGCTTATAAATGCGTTTTGTAAACACAATGAATAGTTTATGTAAAAATTTTCTTGGAGCTAAATTACGTTTTTTGAGAAACAATCTGCATTTATATACACAAATGTCGGTTTAGCGAAACATGATATTGTAAATTAAACTGTGAAAGTGTTGTGAGTAAATGCAGTTTATTCCCAAAGAACATTCATATGGCAGCGGTATGTTAAGCAATTTGTTTGTATTTAGCTACAAATTAATTTTGTTAGACATATTATTGCAATTTTTTTTCAATCTATTACTGATTCTTAGACAGGAAAAGCTTTAAAAATGTTCTTCTGCTTCATAATTATTTCTAAATTACAAATTTTCTAAATTTACTGAATTACGTACATAGTTAGAACTAATATTTGCTTACAGTATGAATATCTTATTCCACCACTAAATTAATTTCTTGGCAACCTATAAGTTTTACTAAATTTTCTCATCGTGCAGTCTATCTTTCCGTAAAAATAACATTTTTTTAACTGTCATTCGTAAAGTTTTTGAATGGAAATCGAAATTTAGGGTGTTTTTAATAGCATTAATCTTTATTTTAAAAACAAAAGCTTGTGTTACTAAACAATAATTAAATTTTATTTTGTAACTAGCCGCCTGCGGCGACCAGCTGGTCCGCCTTTTTACGCCAAGGTTGCCGCCTTCGGCGGCTGCTTAAATAAATTTCGTGGCGGTATCAATCAATCTATATCTATACTATTATTAATTTGAATAGAATAATTTCTAGACCTTACCGTTCTGCTGCGACCAGCTGGTTCGCCTTCTTACGCCATTCGCCATTTTATGCAGGCAGCCACCTACGGCGGCTGTTTGGCTAACTTGTCATTTACCTTTTTACTTCAAGTTTGCCGCCTTCGGCGGCTGTTTAAATAAAATTGACAGCAGTATTAATCAGTCCATCTCTATCTTTTTTTGTGCCACTCACATTTTTAAGCCAAGATTGCCTCCTTCGGCGGCTATCTACCCTTACGATCTATCTCTTAATTTTCTTATCCATCTTTATTTATTTTAACCTCCCAGCCCATTTCCTAATAAAAACAAAGATCACTCAAAAAATCGCTTTTTTTATTCAAGTAGAGCAAAAAAAAAGTTATCCCCAAAATTCCCCGTTGTGTGCAAAAAGTAGCATTTGACAAAGAAAAAAAATCTCACTGTTTTTATTGAAATAAATGTGCACAACTATGAAATGTAGCTAATATAGATACAGCAAAACTTCCAGTTTGGGCGGGGGGGGGGGGTGAATGGAAAAAGAAATAAATGCAATCCCTAAATAAAACAAAAAAAAGAAAAAAAGCAAGCACTGCCGGAAAAACACGGGGTCATCACTTCATAAAATGTAGAAGTAAACTATATAGGTAAAAAAAAGATTAACATTTATTTGCGATTAAGATTCCATCGTAAATATCGAATCGAAATCCAAATAGTTATGTTAGAGACATAAAAGATTGAAGAACGCTTTTTTTCGACCGATGCGTGGAAAGACGTAATGTGTTCAGCATTAAAAAAATTGTAAAAAAAAACTATTGCGTATTTTTAAGAACTTTTTTCTTCTGAAGAGGGCGAAATGTTTTTACTATTACCAACTTAAATTTTAGAAATGAGGCTTTGATACTTCTCGCAGGATGATATTAGAAAAAAATAAAACCCAGGAAAGAATGCAAATTAAAGGTTTTTTCAAAAACTCATAAAAAATACAAAAATTGCTCTATCTTCAAAATTTTTTCCTTCATCATATTTGAAATTTCCTACACTATAGTACAAAAAATATTTGTGTGGTACGTTTGGTTCGGGGTGTCTGTGAGGTAAAATGTACTAAAAAGTGCAAAAAAACACATAAAACATTAAATAACTTTTTTTCTAATTAAAATTTCAAAAATCGAAGCCTGGGGTGCACATCTTCGGCAAAAACTGCAACTGTATACCAAATTTCATCTTTCTAGGCCTTACCGTTTTCCCGGGAAGCGCGCCACACACACACACACACACAAACATCTTATTTTATTATATGTATAGACTGAACTAAATAAAAGATATTCAAAAACAAATAAACGCTTTATGGTTATTTGACACTTTTTTTTCTATCGAAATTTGAGTTTTTCATGACAATGACTGCCAATTTAATTTCCCTTTTTGAAATGACTCATGAATACATTGAATAACAAAGTATTCTGTAGGGTACTGATATTTCATTTCTCATTAAAAAAAAAACAGAAAAAAAACAACTCATCTTAAGCTTACCAATATTGTGCGAAATTTATTACCGAAAAATTATTGACGTTTCCTGAAAATAGATCATGAAAATTACCTCCAGTTACAAGATAAAGTGATACTGATATTAGAGCATGTGATGATTTTCTGTGATAAATGATAATGCTGTGCGATACTGCCTTTGTTCCTAACAGAAATATTGAGAAATTGATTTGTAAGAGAATGATTTTTTTCTACTTTACTAATAAATATATACGTCTCATGTTTCCGAGGTTGATATATAATTCCGTGAGAATGAGATTAATCGTAAGTCACGTGATTGATGAAAGTGATATCAGATTTTTTTGATATCCGTCTCGTCTTAGAAGGCAAAATACGAAACTCAGCTGCGATTCGGCTTCACAAATTTACATTTCCAGCTCTTTTGCTTACTTGATATGGTACTTTTTTCTGATTGCATACACTGGATTTATTTCTTTATTTCCAAAAGATTTTTAAATGGTCAAGTGTTGGAATTTTTCTTTTAAGTTTCTTCATTTTAAGTAATATATCGTGAAAAGTGCTTTTACAGGCAAGTTAAACTGAAGCAGAGTTTTAAGGTACTAAGAACAATTCTTAGGATACATGTAACTATTAAAAAACAGGGAGTACATTTATTGTAGTGCTTCAGAATTTTTGGGACTTTGAATAAAATGGTCGTCCCAAACAGAGAATGGGCAGGTCTAGCTTGTGATATCTAAGACTTTTTTGTGGTAAACTAGAAATTCTGTCTATGACTAAACTGCTCTACTTTTACACTACCAATATCATCCTTATTGCATCTGGGATCCATGATCTCTTAACTAGATTAAATTGCGAAGTATATCAAACACTCTTTTTTTACACTTTTTGCTGATTTATATTAGCGAAATATTCCTAGAAATCCTAAATACATTATTTAATGCAAGAAAGATAGTCTAGATTAATTCATTAAGTTTGTTTCTTGTTTTTGGTAGGAATGATAGTACCAGTTACTTCATGGGCCATTTCACGGAAAACGGTAATGTTGTACCGCACGTGACGCCTCATATATTTCATTAAAAATAATACTTTAAAATGTTAATGAACAAACTTTTTCTGCTTAACAAACTACAAACTTATGTGTGATTTGTTAAACAACAAATTTCGTCATAACAATTTAAAAATATTTATTTTAATGAAACATATGACCATCACGTGTGGGACAAAGGGTTGATTTTGTCATAAAATGGCCCTTATGTCTTCTGTGCACTTTGAGGACATTCATTTTCTTTTTCATGTAACAATTAACTTCCGGTTAACAGATAATTTTTAATCTCTTTTTTCTTACGTGCATTTATGTGCCTACTGCTGCTAATTGTTCCCATTCTGTCTAAGAAAAAAAGGAAAACACATTTCCTTTAATGGTGAATATATAAGATGAATAATATCCAATTTCAAGTCACGAATGTTTTTAGCTCTGTGTTTAATCAATTGCATGTACATTCTGTACAAGAACACAACATTTAGATTATACGTAAGTTTTTAACCATGCTTAAAATACGTGTAAGATGTATCTAATGATTCGAAACTTCATATCATTAAAATAATATTGTTACATGTGACTCTTTTAAGCCACGTAAAGAAGATTTCCATTGTGATCAGGTTGTAATAATTAATCACGCACATGTCGTGCTAAATGGGCATTAGCCTTTAATCATTCCTTGAATACGTAATGCTCTGTCAGAAGAAGTGCGTAATTTAATTTTTGAGACCTAGAATCTTCATAGAAAAGGAAATATCACGGCAATAAAAATTGATTATTAAGCACGTACGGTATAATTTGCTTTGCATGAAATAATTACTACTACACATGTTCAAACTGAGACTTAGAAGCGAAAGCTATCGTGAGTAAGAATTGTTTTAAAATGTGTCAAATTATTTTCACTCTAAGGTATTTGATAACATGTTTCATAGATGGGTAATTAAAATCATTATTTTCAACTCTTCTTGCATTCATTCTTTTGTATATTTGGGTAAGGAAGTTCAATAGTTCGACGTAGTCGTCTATAAAAATATATATTTTCGTTCTGAATATACAGGGTGTTCCGTTTTAACCAACAAGACCTTTATTTTCGCAACCGTTAGTCCTAGACGTATACTTCCAGTTGAAAAAATGTTCAAAATCGGATGTAGAGTTAAGATATTGAAAGTTTGAAGCAAAAATAAAAACGAGTCAAAACATAACTTTTTATACGGGACCTAGGTCCCCTAATTAACATTTTAGAGAAATAATCTCCATCTAAAACTAATACTGACACAAAAAACTTGACATTTGTGCGACAAAAACTGAAGGAGATATTCCCTTTAAAAGTTTTAAGGGACCATACAGAAGATGAGATTGGAACTTATCTCCCTTTCAGAAGAATGAAAGATAGAGTATGAAAAACAAGAAATATATAATTTGCATTGCTATTCAAAAATAAATGCAAATGTTATGCCGTGATACGCAGTAACACAATACAAAACCTCGAACAGTTTGAAAAACCACACTCTATGCACACACGTAATTTTAAACACTTGTAAATCGCTATACTTCCTCAAAAGGCGTTATTGACGACGAATAAAAAGTGGTATGTCACAAAACGCTGCGTTTCATATCTCGGTGAATATTGGTCGTACTAATTTCAAACTTTTTGTGTTGGAATTATGTTTCAGTGGAGATTATTTCCTTAACTATAAGTTAGGGAACCTGGGGCCCGTATAAAAAGTTAAATAATTTTGTATTTTTTGACTCATTTTTATTTTCACATAATCTGCATCTGATTTTGAGCAATTTTTCAATTGGAAGTATCCGTCTAGGACTAACACTTGCGAAAATAAAGGTCTTGCAGGTTAAAACGGAACACCCTGTATATAATTCTAACACATAGCTACATGAGCCCGCTTAATGGAAAAGCCAATTTTCCACCAAAAATTATTCTGATAATCTGGGTATTTCATTGAACGGGATTAAAATATTACACATCAAGGGTTTGGTACATTGAAAATGCATTATTTTAAGCTGGATATCCATTTAACCGTTATTCTAATAAGCGGGCTTGACTGTATCTTTGAGACTGTCCTTGGGGAGACATGTTTTCCTCCATTACTGACTTAAAAATCGCAGTACTTGATTGAAAGAAAAACTAGTGTAATCGTTTAACCTAAAATCTTTTTTCTTATGTTTACTTCCAATTTTTACAAATCATGACGCATATTAAGCTTTGCGACGACACAGAATAGCCTAATATATTATTGAAAATATAAATAGATTAGTTGAAATTAAAAATGACTTTAATTTAAGCGCTAAATAATGATTTCTTTATTTTAGCTGGTCCATAAGATTTATGACTGTTCCACAATAAAATTTTCAAATTGGTAAAAATATTAATAAATGTAAAAGATTTTCATAAATGCGTCAAACAACTTTGAAGAAATAAAGCAAAAGTCAAGTTATTAATTGCTTTAAATGCCAATGTTTGACAGAACGTCAATACTTGATACGTCTTCGGTTTTACAGATATGCGAATATTACTCCGATATTAAAACTGAAAATTTTTCCCTACGTGTCAAACCAAATGCATAACCTTACAAAGGAGGGTTTTTCGTTTTTAATTCGGTGCTTTTTTTCTTTAGATATAATTGTAGTATAAATATATGATATGTTCTAAAGTGGTGGATTAACTGTTTTTGAATATTGTTCTTTGTACTAATGATGCATAAAAAATACTTTTAAAGATTTTGAATAATACAGAAACATTTATTTAAGCCTTCTGGTTATTAAACATTTTTAAAACCAATATTAATTCTTCGAGACACGCAGTATTTTTTCTGCATTTAAAACTAATGTATTATATAAGTTTATAAGGCTTGCTGTAATGTAATTCCTTAAAAACTGCTAAATATTTAAACGTAATTCTTGTTTTATGTTATCTCAATTTTTTTCACACTGTTAATTATTCTTTTACGTGTGCACCTTTCGTAGTTCTTAGAAGACTAGAAAATAAAATGAAATAATTGCTTTTTCATTTGAATGAAACAGCTGTTTGTTTGGGGATATTTTAAACGTTGAAATATTTGGTCGCATATTTTTGGGCAATTGTTCTTTTATGACAAATGTACCGAGGTCGAATTACATTCTTTTTAAAGTGCCCAAAAATGGCAACAATTGAAAAAAGGGAAAAAAAAATCCCAAGAATCTCATTTATCGAAATCTTTTCGTAAAAATGTGTACAAGGTTCAATGCACGTCCTCAACTGCAAAGTAATGCATGGTTATCATACTGAAATATATATTGTACCAATTTGGGTCCTAGCATCCTCGAAAGATAAAGTCAATTCTATGCAATACCGATGTGGCAGTGATAATTTCAGTTCAATTTAGGTACTTGGATTAGATTAACCCAGAAATGGTTCGCAAAAGTAACGGGCGACTCTGAAGGCACTTTTTGAAATTAAAAACTTTGAAAAAACTGAAAAGCATATCACCCCTTCCCGTATTAAGGCCTCGTTCTCGTTGTGGGTCCCAAACTGCCGTCAGCCCCTTCTTTGAAAAAGTTCTTCAACTGAAAGAAAAAATTCAAAAAGACAATATCCAGCCGCGAAAAAGAAAAGGCAAGAATAATGAGGACCAAGTGCTTTTACTTTTATTTTCAAATTTTGTCTGTTCGTAGTTCCAGTTTACAATTTTTTTTTTAAATTTGTTTTTCTGGAAGAGTGTTTCGCATCAATATTTCATCTTTTCTTTCCAACATTTCAAAAACCTGAAATCAACAGGAGACACTTCACTCCTTTCTCAGAAATAACATATACCATATATGGGGAACTCTGCCCCCTTGAAATACCCCAAAAAAACACACATGAGTCACATAAGAACCTTTTTTTTTTTTGCTGGTTATTTATTCATTTTTTTCAGTAATGATTTATTTTCAACAGGATGGTGGTCTCCGCAGCTAATCAAAATAACATTACAGACAAGAACAACTGAAAATTTCTGAGAAGTACACCAATTCAGCTAGACAACGAAAACGCTCTTTTTCCTTTTTATTTTTATAAAAATGCTTTTTCGTGTGCGATTCAAAATAAATTTATTTTCCTTAAAAAGATCACCAAAAGAAATCACACTAATGCATTTTTAGAAGAAAAACAAAAACAGCTCGGAACATAACTCATGTTCCGACTGCCCGTGTATCTCGCACGGTAGTCTGACTCTTGTCAGCAGAAAGTGTCTTACACTTTTTAAAAGAAAACAGAAATTAAATTAATTCAAAATAAAGAAAAACATATTTAAAGGAAATTAAAAAAAAGAACCAAAAGAATACTCAAATCCCTTTGCAGGCATCATGGTTTTTTTTTTCGGACACCTCTTCCCCGCAACCATTCCTCCTTTTTCTCTTGAGTCTCCAAACTCTTCTCTGCCATCATTACCTTCACCTGGCTTGTCACCTGTCTCAATTCAAATTCTCAATTTCAAATTAGTATTTAATGATCCCTAACTGAAATTCCTAATTACAGCGTGACAAGCCAGTAACCAAACAAAACACCCCATCACTTGATGATAAGCCTGAGAACTCAATTCGAATGTCTCTGATTGGTGCAACGTCTCACGTGACCTCATTCGCCGCAGAGAACAGCACTATGAGTGAAGAACTGCTGGTGAAAGTTCTCTCCTCTTCATAAATTGTGAAAGAAGACGCAGGGAAAATGCACACTGTGATAGAAACTCTATTACAACCGAGCCTCCAAAACCATCATTGGAGCTGTTTTCTCGTTGAACAACCAAACAGCTGAAAAAGAGTGCGATCTTACCCCGTTTAAAAATGGAAGAAAGCGCATCGCTGTAAAGTTCACCAATAAAATAAGAAACAGCCACGAACAGCACGTTTCAAATGTTACTTTCTGGGTTTGAACAAAAAAAACTGACTGAAATGGTTTTCTACGCTCCAATACGAGAAGATATGAGAAACGACATAAATATACTAAATTATGCGAGCCATGATATCACACAAGATACGTTTTTTTTTAGGAAAAAACCATCAGCCTCCAATAATATCAACTTTAAAGTTTTGGAACCTTGCACAAAAAAGGAATCGCAAGATGAAATCAAAAGAAAAGGCGTACAAGAGTTCACAAAGCCACATCCTGTAATCGCCTATACTCTGAGTGCAATGCTCGGTTCCGGCATCTACCTCATTTGCCCAGACAAAACGATCTCCAGACACAAAGTCCCAGAAAAATCGTTTCCAACTTCAAGTGCACAACAGGGAAGCATTGACCATGTACCTCACGGGGGTGTCGTTTGTTCCCTCCGACGGTTTCATTATCTCCATAGACTGCAAATCTGCGTAACAGGACATCCAGAGCGGGAAAACTAAATCGTCTGACGTAAATGGAGTCTCAAAAAGGAGACTATGTACTAACTTAATAAAAAATTACGCTTTACCTGAATTAAACTGCAACGGAGACATAACTACCACGATCACCAGACATAGAACGGGCACTTGAAGGGCATGAAAATTATGCCTGGTGGATCCAGAATCTTCTAAGAATGCCAACATTTACCAGGCAAACAACTTGAACCGAAACACATTTTCAACTTCCCGTCTATCATAGCTGTTCTCATCAAAATAAATCTGAACTGAAAGTAAACGATGTATAGAGACAAGGTTGAAGAAGTCGCCAAAGCCGACCTCCAAGTTTTCGGCTCAATTTGACTCTCCTATTTTTCTTCTTTTTTTCGTTTTATTGTTTCTTTTTGTACTTTCCATGCGACATTACTTGATCAGTACTTTTTGTTATTATATATGTGAAGGTTTTCAACTTCGATTAAACACCGTTCGATTATTATAGACTATTTTCAACTTCGCACCAGGAAGTTGCGCAGCCAGAATCATTCTTCGGAGGGTGATTTTTTATTCATAATATCATATATGGATATAAACTTTGCATTAAGATAAAAAAAATATATAGGTTCAAAACCTATCGATTTTGTGGGATTTACTTTGTGCGGCACCTCTAAAAGTTTTATCATTCATCAACGCCATTTTAAGTTTTTGATGTTAGCGTCCCCAACCTCTTACGTTTAGCTCAAACTGCATCACAGTTAGAAGATAGGGAAAAAATATACAAAAATATGTATGTATAAATCCTAAATATTTATTATTTTTTAAAAATAAAGTTGCTTTATTGTTGCAAAATTTTATAAACACCTTTCACTTTTTTGTCTTTAAAAACAAAAGAAAGAAAGAAAAACACAGTCCTGCAATGAGAAAAATTAAAAGATGATTAAAAGCTGATATTAATATATTTTTAATGCTGATTTTGACAAAAATGTTGGAAAGTTTCTCATCACGTCACATTTTCGTGAAAAATTCAATTTTAAGTGGATTTTCATTCACATTACATAAAAATATTTGTTCAATTTATAATGAACGAAATTGATTTATTTCGCACTCTTACATTTGTTTTGATGTTTTATTTTTTCGTAAAACCAGTTTGGTATTTTACTTAATCTATGTGACGCAAGCAGGTGTTTCAATATTTCATGGAGGAGTAATGTTCCTTTTTTATCACAACTAACAATGATAAATGTTTCCTTAATGTTAAGGGCATTAATAGTATCAAAGGTAATAAATCTGAGCGATACATACAGTAACGCATCAATAAATGTTAGCAAGCATCATTTCTGATGATTTATTACTTGCTTATGGGAAAAATATAGTGATTGCAAAAAATAAATGAGCATATTTTATATTTCAAAATACATTAGGAATAAGTATTTTTACAAATGATAAATACCATGTTGATCTTATTTCCTAAAGAAGACGTATATGTATGTATTTAAAATTGTAATGCTCTAACAATATTAAGGATACGCATCAGTAAATGTTAGCAACCGTCGTTTTGTTATTTTATTGTTTGTTGTTTGATAAAAAGATAGCTATAATGTATGAAAAATTGAACATATTTTATGTTTGAAATTACTTTTAAAAAGAATTTTGCTACACTGCAAATATTTCTTCAATGAAATGTCATACAAAAGTATATTAAAAATGAAAATGCTCTAAAAACACAGTAACGGATCAGTAAAAGTTAGCAAGACTAGTTTGTGGTTATTTATCATTTCCTGTATCATAAAAATCAAGCTATGACTTTGAAATAGATGAACATATTTACCATTTGAAAAATTTTTTTTTACATATGAAAGAGATATATTTTAATACACTCTAAAGAGTGTTTAGATCAAATTTCATTAAAAAGGTGCAGTTTAAATGACTTGTTATGGGCATCGAATCAGTAATGGGCAAATTTGTCTTGTATTGTCAATATCAAGTTTTTAAAAGATATCTCTGAAACACCATCAGAAGATTATCAAAATAATACCCTTCAAGAACACCTCACTACATTTTTTACAAACAAAAATTTTATCTATATTTGAGAGATTAATTTCAAAAAGAATTAACAAAAAAAAAAAGTTTTCCTTGCATTTAAGTTTTTGAATGGATTTTTTTTTCTCTCAAAGACCTGATTACACTGCTTTTTATCAGATCACAGTTTTTGTACGTAATCATTCCTTAGCTCTTTGTTCTAACATATAGTTATATTTTTGCCATTAACTAAGATTATCGTATGATCCAATCAAGCTGATGTGCTCCCCACGGGTCAAGTGAAGGTAAGTGTTTTAGATATGCGCATATATGACCATAATTAGTTTTTTGACCATTTTTAGAAATGATGGTAAAACATAAGCTAAGTTTGGCAGACGATAAATAAAAAATGCAGCAGTGGAATAGCTCTATTTAGTTTTGCAATATATTTATTTTGGTTGTTATTGTTCAGACGCCTTTCAAAATCGATACAGCTATTTGTTTTTTTAAATTTAATGTTGCTCGATTTGATGAGTTAACATTTTATTACATTGAAAAACAACTGTTTTAATGTAGGTTGAGTACTTTTTTAGGTATATACTAACAAATTTTCAACTAGCATTGCCATTACTAAATTTTAGCATGATCATAACTAAGCCAGTGTGATTGTATTTGGTCAAACCAGTATAGTTTAATTTATGTCGAAAAATATACACAAATCATAGTTGAAAATTGACGAAATTTTCGCATAAATAAAATTAGGTTCCAACATTGTGTGAAATAATTTTTTTTCACGAATTAGAACTGCAATGGAGCAGTTTAAAAACAACCCAAATCCTAAAAAAAACCTTAACAATGCCCATAACTAGTCATTTACCCTATATATGATTTAAAACGATGTTCTCTACTTATATTTTCTTCCTTTCGGTGACTTATGATCATTGATTTAGAAATTGTTATTGGAATCGAGAGTAAAAAAGAGTTTCTTTTTTAGTAAATTTTACTGAACTTTCTGACCCTTTTTTTTCCTTTGCTTTCAAATAAAAATTTAGTAATTTTTATGATGAAATTTTTTTTAAAGGAGATAATGTTTTTTTTTCGTTTAGTTGCTAACTTTAAATTCGGAAAAACAATGAAAATAGATCATCACACATTCACGAGCAATAAATTTATCTTCCGCAGCTCCAAAGTAAAGCAATCAATATTGGACGCTTTTAGAGAGGAAAAATTACTGAAGCAGAAACGTTAATTGTCACTGCATACTTTGCTTAGAGTTAAATAATACATAAGTTAATTAAGGCAATATTTTTTCTTTAACAATCTATTCGAAGTGCACCTTTTAATTAAAAGCGATCACTAAATCAGAAAAAAATATATAAAAAATAAGTCAGAATAAAAATTGGAAAATGTCGGCCTGCTCTTTATTTCATTAGTTTTTAATTAGTTTTTCTCAGAATGACAGCTACATGTGTTTAAACGAATTGTTAAGAGCAATTCTCAAAGAGTAAATTTACAGTAATGCACCTTTATTACACTTAATTTGCTAAATTAAAATAATATAGTAATTTCGTTGTTGCAAAGTATTAGGTTGTTTTTCGATGGACACATTTAAAAAAAAGTTTTTTTCGCTTTTTCTTACAATTTTTATATACGCATATGACAAGTTGCAGTATAGTTTGTAGAAGTGAAAATTACCATGAATATATAAAAATATCAAGTGATAAAAATTACAATCAACATAATAGATATTTTCCCATTTTGAACAGTACCATAAACGCTGCCTTCTGATAAGCAATAGCTCCCAAATTTAGGTCATTTGGTATGCCTTCACACAAGGAACAAGGACGAAGAACTGAAAACATAAGCTTAAGCAATGAAATGTTCATTGATGATGCACATAACCTGTACATTGATTAATGTATACATTGACTATTTTTTTTTTTTTTTTTTTGTAACAAAAGAAAGACAAAAGAAAGCTTAGGGATTTACTTAGTAAAAATATTGACTTCGTAAGTCAAAATCATGTTTTATCCATTCGCCGTTTTTTTTAGTGCATTATACTTACAATTTTGATAAAACGTAACCTACTTTATTTTTGAAAAAAAATAAAAGTAACATATGGAATTAAGTTACTTTACACTTGAATAAATCAAATGTTAGTGAACTAAGAATTTTGAATAAAATTGCGCACACGTTCATCTATATTTATAACAAAAAACGTTTTAGTATTCTTGAATAAATATGGATGCAATTGAAGCAGTAATCGGAAAAAAATATGTATGAGTGGACATTTTCAAGTTTTGAGTAAAAGACGTTTAAAGATAAGGTCCTGGATAGGCTTTTGTTGAAAGGTTTCATTAAATCATGCTATATAGCAGCACCTACCAGAGCTACAAAGTAATATCTGTTGCCGCAAAACAGAGGAGAGGTTCACCTACCATCTGTACTAATTATCTCCAAATTTTTAATCTTTGCTGCTTCTAATTTCTTTAATTATTGATTTTAATTAGCTCATTATATTATATATATGTGACTGTATTTTAAATTTTACTATAACTAATTTTAAAAATCTCATCTTTTAAATTGTATAAAAGTGAGAACCGAAAATAAGTTATTAGTGCTTGAAAATATCTTCTGTAAGTTAACACAAATTCGGAACGAAAATTGTACGTTCGCTTCACTTTTAAAGTCATTTCCTTCAGATCAACAAGTGAAGCAAAAAATAAATTTTCTCAATTCTTGCATAGTACCAATTAATACTTAGGACCTTAAAACACCAGAAAATATCTTTAATTGAAAATTGTAGGTCTTAGTATTTTGTTCGTGTAGTTAACATAAGGATAATACGGAAATTGATAGCAATTCTTAGTTCAATTGAAGTTAATTCTTTCTGATTTTGTTACAAATAGAAACTTACATGTGAAAGACTATTTGAAACGTAAAAGACTTTCTCTTTCAAATCCCTGGTGGAAGTTCTTATGTTTCAGAAAATATTTAGAGAAAATTAACCACTCTGATCATTCCACTTCCAAACAAAAGGTATTTTTGAGCCTATAATCAAAGTTTAATTAGCAAGCAACGCCTCGAGTGCTTAAAATAGAAGTTTACAACTTTAACACTAGGAAGTCGCAGGGGACTGTTTAGGTAGAACGGAGTTGAAAAACAGTTTTTCTTCATCAATCATCCACGAAGGTGACATTTTGTTCAAGTATTAGGACGAAAAATCAAAATAAAAATTGAAACTTTAGGTTTGATTGTTGCTAGAGGTATAAATAACTGGTTGAATGCAATATGCTTCGAATGAGTCTGAGGAAGAGTATTTGAGATCATTTACTAGTCATAACTGTTATTGGTTTTAAGTTTAAATCGCTTTTCTTTCGAGTATGCGAATTAAACACGTATTATTTTAAACAACTCAAAGTTCCTAATACAGTTTAACTTTTATGGTTGTTTCTGCTTAAAAATGTATTTTTTTAATGAGTTTATTTTTATATTTTTCGTCAATGATTTACTAGAAACATTGGGGAATGTGGGGCAAGATGAAATATATAAGATAACTTATCTTTTTCAAAATTAACGAAATGGAAATTTGTTTTGAAAATTTTTAACGGAAGAACAATGTATTTTACAGCAAAACATACATTTTGGTGTTTATTTATTTTTAGGCAGTAAAATTGCACTCCAAAAAAAAAAAAATGTTACAACCATTTTTTTTAAGGTCGAAATCGATCTCTATTAAGAAAATAATGCATATGGTTGAGAAACACATTTTATTTTTGAAAGATTTTAAATAATATTTTTGCAGAACAAGTGATTTCGAGCTTTACTGAAAGAATACTATGCAAAAATAGTATTTCCGTGAATAAATATTTCATGGGTTTTAATAATCATTACGTAGAAAAAAATGTAATAAACGGATAAGGAAAATGTTTCACTGTAAAAACAAGTAAATTAAGAAAAAAAAATTATAATTTGAATTCCGAAACTTTGAATTCAAATTATGTTTTTCGCACCGTGAATAAATATTTCATGGGTTTTAATAATCATTACGTAGAAAAAAATGTAATAAACGGATAAGGAAAATGTTTCACTGTAAAAACAAGTAAATTAAGAAAAAAAATTCTAATTTGAATTCCGAAACTTTGAATTCAAATTATGTTTTTCGCAATCACGAGTTGTGACAAGACCCTACTGATTAGAGTTATTGTTTCTAGAAACGGCTCCCCCCCCCCCAAGCATGTCCCTCCTCCTGGGTGGTTACGTGTGTATAGTTGTGTATGTAGGTTTACGTGTGTACACGTAGGCGTGTGTATGTGTGTAAAGGCGTGCTCACGTAGGGGAGTGTATATGACCATGCGTGTGTAGAACATGGACGCCACCGCCCAGCAAAAGTGGACAGTGCTCAGGACCAGCCGCGCCGCCGACGGTGGACGGTGGTGCTGCAGCCCTGGTCCAAGCTGAAAAAGGAACCGTAGGGTCAAGGACAGTCAAGTGAAAGCAATAAGCAGTCGTGATTGCTCAAAAAAAAAAAAAAAAAATACTATTTCAAAAAATTTCTTCTAAAATTTTACTCTAGAAAACTGTTTCAGAACAACTCTACTTACGCGAATGAACAACTTAAAGGTGAAACGTATACCTCCGTCCTATAGGCAAAACTCGTGGCTGCACTTTTAAGAAAAATGAGGCATTTGAAATCAGTTTTTTTTTTTTAAATCGTATTGTACCTAAATGCAATTATGGGCATTTAAGAACGGGAAATTAAAAAAAAAAGCTCTGAAAAAGTATCATCTGAATCAAATACGCAAAACTTTTAAAAGCAATATCTCGACAGCAGGTACCACTTTTGCTTAGCACGACAGTATAAGTCTTAACCTAATGCGACACGTTGAGTGTTAAATATTTGTTTTAAAATCAATAACCTAAATACTATAATTCCAGGATTAACAGCGAGAATTACTTTCTTAAAGTAAAATCTTTATTTAATTAAAGTGGGAAAGGAAACCGTCTCAGCTTAAGTGAAAAGCACCATTTATTGTTCTATTAAGCACGCCACGAAAGTGTAGGATGGTCACTCATATACTTACTTTAATATCCCATTAACTTTGACATTAATATGAAATACGAAGCGTTGCCAAATATAAGGATTTATTTCCCATTTGGATCGCCTAATGGAAAAATAATGGGATTGTCTTCCAAGGGAATCAGGTAATTAGATAGATGCTATTGCTTGGAACATTTTACGTTATTAATATTTTGCTAGAATGACTTGATTATCTCAAGTCTGCAATTTAATATTTCTGAAAAGAAGGGAAAAATGCAATGTTCAGCTTAAATTTCATTTTTTTTTCTTCTTTTTTGGATTTAAAGTATTTCTTTCTTGTATTACGAAAAAAATGAATTGCTACTTTCAATTAGCTTACCAGGGAGGAATATCAAGTGGAGATGTCATCTTTATGTCAAGAAAATATTTTTTTGATATAACTTTCGATTACTTATTTATTGTTATATGTCCTCTTTAACACGTTGACTGCCAACTGTATAACTCGTAGATTGCGTTTTTTTCTAGGACGCCCATTACGAGTTATCTCGTACTTGTTCACGTGCCATTTTTGTGCTGCTACGATTAAACTCGGAATATATCAGGGCTAATATCGATAGATGGCTTCTGGGAGAACAGAAAATATAATTATTAAAACGAGTTCAAATTCAATAAATAAAATAATATGTTATTGTTTGTGGAACTTCTTGAAACAATTTTCCACTCAAAAGGATGTCTTCTCTTTACTGGCTAGACAAAAATCACTCGTTTCTCGCCATGTCTCTGCTTACGTACAGGTCAGACATCGCTTTGTCAGATGCTGTCTTTTTTCGATAGGTGATATCATTTTTTATGCTTTTTTATGACTATGAAATAGAATTGGAGTTTTTAATAATATAATGACATAAAATCAAATTGTTATTTTAGGCCAGATTTTTAAAAATTGCCTTGGCAGTCAACGTGGTTAAAAATACCGTTCAGAAATTGTTGAGTTCAGAATAGTAGATACCCTGTTCGTAGGTCCATCTTTTTTGACCGAAAAAGGAAAATATCTTTCATTCACCCAGAGAAGAAACGCATGAATTTCTGTAACAAATTTTTAAAATGTCCAACAACCAGAGTCAAGACCTTCTTGGAAAGAAATCGTTAAAAAAATGTAAAGAAAAAATATGTACTTTTGTTCATTTAAAAAACATGTGTTGTAAATAATGCCCTTTTACTACTAAATTCACCTATACCTTCGCATGAAATTCAATGACTCACCTTAGAAGACTTTAAAAAAAATCCCATTGTTTTTTGTTCCCAGAATATATTAGTTTACTGTTTTTAATATTTATATTTAAATTTTCAGACTCACAATTTGAAGTTCAGTTTTTGAAAAATAAAATAGATCCGAACAAAACTTTCCAACCAAATTTAAAACAAAAGAAATCATTTGTTGAAGCTTTCCTTTTTCATTCGGGAAAAATTTCTGAAAATTTTGAATTCAGTATTTTAACGCACGAAAACTACCTCTTTAAAATTCCTAATAAGACATATAAATTTTGTTTTGAGTTGTCGGCATCAAAAGGAATATTTAATGCATAATGCCTTTTATTTATATGCAACATATGGAATAAAAGTTTAATTCCCTGTTAGTACTTTAAGTAACTGACTTTGGACAGCCTTAAATTCATTTCAATACCCTTTGCAAAGCAAAGCTGCTCTTTTGACAGTGCCAATAATTCTAAACAAGAAAATAGTAATGATAAAAATTTGTATTTAACAGCTTAAATTGCAAAAATAATGCAAATAATGTTACTTCATGTTCGAGCACGGTATTGCAATAACAATGTTAATGCATCCAATTTTATTTCACAAAGTATAATGTAAATTGCTCATGATTTTTAAGGTACACAAGTTCCACCTCAATAGTGTCCTCTCGTAACTCATAAAAATGCTGAATAATATCTGATAAGCTTATACCATCATTTCAGAGCAACAGTAAGATATCTTAGTGTTATTTCTGGGATTAGATGTTCTACTGTTTGAGGCGACAATATGATTGCGTTAATTTAAACAAAAAAACTGGAGTATAAACCTGTTCTACGAAAATATTACGAAAAAAAAAGTCAAAAGGCAGGATTAAAGTACTATTAATAAAAAGCTTCGTTTAAGACTTTGTTAAGAATACTTGAAATAACATTGTTATACATGTCATTCGAACTCTTTTTCAATTGCTTGTTCAGTATTTAATTGAAATATTCATTTCCACTACCCGTTCTTACAAGGATTGTGGTACCCTTACAGTTTTCATAGTAATAAATGAAAAGCACACTCTATATGCCAATACTCTATATACTCTTATGATACCAATAAATTGAACTTGGAAAAATAACGATTACAATATAAATAAAGCTCATATATAAATTTATGTATATAATCTGCCTATGGAAAAACGCTGGAACATTAAGTAATCCATGCTTTTTTTTTTAAACTTTTTGAAGAATTTAAAATTATGTTCTTTTTTCATTGTTCATTTCTTTGTTTATTATTCTGTTCTACTTCCTTGTTCCGAGTAAACGAAATTTAACCATGCGTGGATTTTCATTTGTAAACGTAGATACATATAGACACTGTCCAAACTTTTAATGCGTTTCTGCAAATAACCGGTGCATGTAACCAATAATAATAAAGTGATGCAATCAGCAGTTGGTATAAAAACCGGCAAGTGTCTTGCAAAATGTTTAGATAAGCGGCTAGTTATCGTAATTATAATGAGTTTGAACGTGGGGTTACAGTTGGGGACTACAGCGGGGGGGAAGTTATGTTCTAACTTAACTTTCCAATGAAGAGAACTGTTAAAGCTGGTGTATGAGAACCGGGTCATAGTATTTCCGAGATTTTGATAAAATTCGCAAACTAAATGACACAAAGCTTTAAGCCTCACTTAAGTTCGAAAACACCGTCATTGGACTGTTGACAACTAGAAAGAAAATCTGCCTGGTTTGACGAGTGCCGTTTCCAAATGTATCAGGCTTTGCGCGGATATGGAGACAACAACATGAAACAATGGATCCTTCATGTCAACAAGGGACTGTTGAAACAGTTGAAGGCTTTTTTAGTACATGACAAGAGTATTTTCTAGATACGTTTTTAATAGGCAGCGTATGCATACACTAAATATCCGAACACCTACCCCCATTTGTGTCCATTATGCATTCCAACACACATGGGTGATTTCAGAAAGACAATGGTCCCCCAACGTGCCAGAAATTGATACGCAGGAACAGTGCTCTAATTTTGAACATTTCTGTTATGCTATTTAATCACTTAACATAAAAGTTATGAAAGATTTCTGCAATGCCTTTCAACGTGCTATTCAGAAAGAATCTCCCCTTTCTCGCACTTTTAATTTGTGGATATCTCTGATTGATATGTGGTGTAAAATACCTACCAGTAATTTTGGGACTTGAGTGCATAAATCTTTATACTGGAGATATACAACAATCCACACTTAATGTGATAAGAGTAATGTTATCATTTGCCAATTTTTAACAAAATCACTCGGCCCCAATTTTCTCGATTTATTTGAATTTTAAACTTATCGCTTTTGTTATCATTACACTGTTTAATGTATTCAGTTTTTAAGCCGTGTCTAAACTACCAAAGAAGCATTTAGGATGTATTCAGAAATAACATATGTTTTTTTCTCTGCCAGCACTATTTTTTTAATTTCCAAGTATTATCCCTACTTACCCCAGGGAATGAACAAAGGAGTACTGATCGACATGTTTCAGAAATTTGTAGAGGTACGCACACCTGGTTATCAGGTCAATGGTTCATCTTAGAGACATGTGTAACGAACGCACAAAACTTTCAAACAGTTAATAAATGATCTTCTGAGAAAAAAATTAAAGACAATCCAAAAATCATCAACAAAAATTGATTTTATTACTTTTTACAAAAACGGAAGTATTGTATTCGCGAAAACATTTTCACTCACTACAATGAATTTTCTCGTGACGTCTGTACGTACGTATGTATATATGTGCGTCGCATAACTCAAGAACGGTATGTCCTAGAAAGTTGAAATTTGGTAGGTAGACTCTTAGTGGGGTCTAGTTGTGCACCTCCTCTTTTGGTTGCATTCGGGTGTTTCTAAAGGGGTCTTTTGCCTCTTTTTGGGGGGAAATCATTGTTCATTTCGATGTATACTCAAGTGGTGTTATAATTTGGCGGACACTTGGCGATATATCGCCAGTCTTTTGGTCGTCAACTTGTTGTCGTCAAGGTTTTTTTTAATCTGGTTTCAATTTGGCCACTGGTCGTGATATTTAGAGAGTTAACTATTGAATCACGTTAAAATTGCCAGTAATGGGAAAATGACAGTAAATTGTAGTAAAAGGAAGTCATGTGATGCGCACATCAGCTCGTTTAGTTTAAGTTCTGCAGTTATTAATTTCTGCAGCAGTTTTTACGTGAAATTACGCATTTATAATATGATCAACATGCTTTACTACACTTTGATATGCATATGCTTTTACCATACAAATGTCCAAATATAGTAGATAGTTTTAATAATTAAGTGTCGCGGATAAGTGTCTAAGAACGTATAAACACCCGAAATATCCATTTTGAAATTCTCCGAGTTAATGACAACGACTTTCTCGTGATGTCCGTATGTACGAATGTATGTAAGTGCGGATGTGCGGATGTAGGTTGCATAACTCAAGAACAGTATGTCCTAGAAAGTTGAAATTTGGTACGTAAACTCCTAGTGGGATCTAGTTGTGCACCTTTTCTTTTGGTGTCATTCGGGTGTTTCTAAAGGGGTCTTTTGCCACTTTTTTTGGGGGGGGGAATCATTGTTAATTTCGATGTAAACTTAAGTGGTGTAATAATTTGGCGGACACTTGCCGATATATCGCCAGTATTTTGGTTGCCAAGTTTTTTTTCATTTTAATTTGGCCACATGTGGTGATATTTAGCGTAAACTATTGAATTACATTAAAATTGCCAATAATGGGAAAATGACATTAAAATTGGAGTAAAATTGGAGTTTTTTTTTTTAAGTTCAAAATTTCGGTTCGTGTATTATAAATTGATATCATCTAATTTTCTAAATCGCGTATTATTATTGAAATTGCTGTGGCCCAGAGCGACATTAAGCGTTGACTGCAATATCACACAGTTTACAAAAAATTCGATGTCAAGAGTGGGGTTTTAAATCTACTGTAAGTGGTTTATTTTGTTAAAGAATACCATTATCATAATTGTAATTAATCTATTTATCTTAGTGAACCACTTGAGTTTAGGAATGTTACGCTAAAAGTGTATGCGTAATAGGCCAGGTGGGTTCTTACTGGTTCTGATCGCCAGATAGCAAATAAAAATCCCAACTTGTACACTACTGGTCATTAAAATTGCTACACCAGGAAGAAATCACCAGAATGAAGCTAAATTTTATACAGGTGATAGCAAAATTGACATTAGAAAGTGATTACAAAATGAAAGCAAATTGATCATTTATTGTTAGAAAACCTCAAATGTGAATGGAGGTTTAAGTACCCTGTTAAGTCTCCTCTAGCGTGAATGTACGATGTACGAAGCGATACAATCGGGCATTGAGGCATAGCAGTCTCCTACGATATCCTGCGTCATATCGTACCACATTTGCTGTAAACGTGCCACTCATTGGATCAAACTCATACGCTTGTGTTAGCACTCACGACGGGTCTCCCAGAAGCCATTTTCAACATAATGCTCGGTCACACTCAGCAAGGGTGTCAAGGGACTTCCTCTTCCACATTATCACTTCTCTGGTCTGCGCGATGCACTGATTTGTCACAAATCGAGCATAATCAAAGCAAATCGAGAGAATATCTGGGATCACTTGAGATGGTAAATTGGACAGCCTGTAAGTTTGATTGAATTAGTGGCGCGTTTACAGCAACTGTGGTACGAGAGGACGTAGGTCATCCTAGGAAACTTCTGTACCTCAATTCTCAACCGTATCGACTCTTACATTCCAGCTAGAGTTGGTTTGAAACAGGGTGCTTAAACCTCCATTCATGTGAGATTTTTCCAGTAATAAATGATCATTTTGCTATCAATTTTAATCGTTTTCTAAGGTCAATTATGCCATCACGTGTGTAAAATTTTGTTTCATTCTGAAAACTCCTTCTTGGTGTAGCAATTTTAATGGCCAGTAGTGTAGAATATCATGCCAGTAATTGCAAAAGAAATAGCAATCCACACTGTTATTGACACTAAAATTAACCATTATTTTAGTACTATTAGAAGGTTGTTTTATATCTTAGTAACATTTCAAGTGTTTTAAAAACCTAATACGTCATAAAACTGAATTTTAAATAAAAAATGCTTTAACACGTAATTTACCATATAAAAAACTAATTAACAATTGGTATTATTCACTAAGGCGATCTCGAAAAGAAGTATAATATATCAAAACTAATCAAAAAAATTTTGGTCCCATTTTACCATTTTCCAAACAGAACGATGGTACAACCTATAGCTGCATATTTAGTTTTTTTTTTTTTTTTTGTAAAGCATTTAGGTGTATGTAATATGATAGAAATCATTCTACGCAAAGTTCGACCTTTTATATATATATATATATATATATATATATATACATCGAGAAGATTTTGTACCGTTTTTTAGCTGACACGAGCTTTCTTTCTTTCTTTCTCGTTTGGATTCTCTTCTGAAATATGATCAGTCTACAACTTGAAAAAAGGGCATTTTTCTGAACGCCCCGTCCTTCCTCAGAAATATTTCGAAGTAACTGTAAACGCAGGAATGTAATTCTGTTTCTATGGAATTCAGGAAATTCCAAGCCTTGTATATTGAAGACAAAAAGCTTTGATTTTTTTCTCAAGTTGCAAGTAGTACTGTTTTTAAATGCATTTATAAGTAATCTCATCACTCCTTTAGTCCTTTTCTGGATGAAGATTATGTTTTTTTTTTTTCTTTTTTTTTTTTTTTTTTTTTTTTTGAGATTGCTAAATAAATGCATACCATTGTTTTACTCTTAACATGAAAAAGCATACAAATTAATGCTACTTTTGAACTAATGAATGTCAAGAAATAGCTGTTTTTGCCTGAACGTAATAAAACTAATTTTATCTTGCTCAAAAAAAAATAAGTAAATAAATAAAATAAAAGCTAGTTACAGTTAGGTTTTCTTTCTATTATGTATCCCTGAAGGAACGCATTTCAAACAGCCAGCAATTATTTTATTTATTTTTATTTTCGTGTTGTGTTTAAGATGCTCAAATTTTATCAGTTATAGTCGGAAATACTTGTATATTCCGCCGTAGGCATGTTAGGGGAATTAATTGCAAAATTTACATTTTAATTCATGCATCGATTTATTTTATTTTATTTATTTATTTATTTATTTTATTTATTTCTTTTTTTTTTTTTTTTGCATTTTTGTCGTCTATTTCCCTATTGCTATGAAAGAACCCGAAACGCGTTTCTTCAAATGTCTTGAAAACTTATATCTGCAGAATACGTTTGCCTGCCCACGTCAGTATTATATATATATATATATATATATATATATATATATATATATATATATATATATATATATATGTATACTTTTGTATTTATTCTTTCGGTTTTTTTAATGTCGTTGATTTTTTCAATTTCTTTGAATTTCTATTTTAAAAGTGTCTTATATATGTAAAACAAGAGATACAATATATATATATATATATATATATATATATATATATATATATATATATATATATATATATATATATATATATATATATATATATATATATATATATATATATGTATATGTATAATATGTATGTGTGGGACGCCGAGCTACTGGTAATAACTATGAAAATGCTTGTATTCACTTATAAAACCACTCATTGATGACATAATCTTAGGTACTAAACATTTAATGATAACTAAACTACACATAACTAATATTTACAAAAATGATTACAATGCAGGACTGCAGCCGTGTTGCTGCTCGGCTTTATACCACGTCTTACGTCTTTTCGTCTCATCAAAGTGATTAACTAATCAAAAAAGTTTTACCGCCCTTGGCGCTGTTCGTTCTGTCGCCGGACTCTACGTCATCATCTCTCGGCGAGTTTTACATACAAGAAAGTTAAAATGTAAGAATGGCTATGCCAGTGTACCAAGGTGTACCAAAGTCGGCACCACAAGTTCTGCCGTCCTGCACTCGACTGGACCTCCAGGCAAACCTGAAAGTATAGTAAGCAAAAAAAAAAAAAAAAAAAGCTAAAATTAAATTGGTTGCAAAAGTTTTTCATCTTCAAATTTTCAGTCTGATTTTGCTCGTCTTAAATTTGTTCGTCTTCACAAAAATGTTCGTCTGCAAATAAAAACTGTCCGTCTTTAAAAATTGTTCGTCTTTAAACATATTTCGTCTGTAAAATTTCTTCTTCGTCCTCGTCTTTAAAAAAAATTCGTCTTCGTCTTTAAAAAATATCGTCTTTGTCTTCAAAAAACGTCTTCATCGTTAAAAAATTTCACCTTCGTCTTTAAAAAAAAAAAAAAAAAAAAAAACTTCGTCGTCGTGCGTTTCGTCTTTTATCATTTGCTTCGTCCTTTTTTCGTCATTTGTATTTTCTCTCATCTTTTTCGTCTTCTTTTGGTATTTGTTTTCCGTCTTTAAATTGAAAGTGTGGACAGTTGGTTACAAAAAGTCGGTGTTCTCTTCTTCTATTTTTTACACTTCTTTGCTTCTTTTAATCTTTTTTTTTAAAATTTAATTAACATTCCGAAAAGTTGTTCCATGGTTTAAGGAATTCTGCGCATGTTGATGTGCAGTTTGGTCCATCGTGAGTTTCTTCTTTGATGACATCAAACGTATTTCCTCTTTCAACCTTTCTTATTCTGTACGGGCCTAGGTACTTCGGTTTAAGTTTTAGGTGAGGTCCAAATTGCGTTCTTTTGATGGCGACCAAATCGTTAACTTCGTAAGGCTTCGGTTTTTTCCTTCGTAAATTGTATGTCTTCTTGTTTTCTTCCTGAAGTTTAAACATTTGTTCCTTCGCATGTTTTCTCATATCTTCTCTTTGGGCTTCAAAACTGGCTTGAAACTCAACTTCAATCATTTCTTTCAGCTTTTCAAGTCCTGCAACCTTCATCTTCGTTCCAAAAAGTAACTGAAATGGAGTTTTATCTATGTTTCTTTGATATGTTGAGTTAATGGCTTGTTGCAGTTTATTCGTGTGCTTGTACCATTGAGCAGGGTTTTCCAAGGACATTTTAGAAAGAATTGCAATAATTGTTTGATTAATTCGTTCGACTTGGCCATTTGCTCTTGGTAATCATGTCGTTATAAAATGATGATTAATGCCCTCTTTTGCGCAGTAATCAGCAAATTCACTAGAAGTAAATGCTGGTCCTTTATCGGATATTATTTGAGAAGGGTTTCCAAATACAGTCTTTTGATGCTCTAATTTGGCTATGGTTTCAGCAGAGGTCGTTGTTTTTTTGGGTAGATCCATGCAAACTTAGTAAAGGCATCCACTACAATAAAAATGTGTTTGTAATTTTTGTTAGTACTCTCTAAGGGTCCAATGTGGTCAACATGATACGTTTTCAGTGGGACGTCTTTATGCAATGGATGCAAAAGACCTTCTTTTTTTCCTTCTTTATGGTTCAAAAGTACACAATGAACACAATTTCCTATTATTTTTTCTATTTTCTGTCTTAGTTTCGGGATAAAATAATATTCTTCTATTTCCTATTCAGTATACTTGATACATGAGTGACTTTTCTCGTCCGCATTTCTTATTATCTCTGTTTGCATATTCTCTGGCACAACCACTAATTCTTTACCTTCAACAAATTTATATAATATTCTATTTCTATCACAATAATCTTCATAATCTGAAATTTTAAGTAATTCTTTAATAGTTTTAATTTCAGTATCTTTATCTTGAGCTGATTTCAGCTGTGACAACAAATTATCGACTGAAATGCAAAACACGTCGATAGGGGAGCGGCTGAGAGCGTCAACATGTGGCATCTTGCTTAGGGACGATGTTCAATGTCATAACTAAATTCCTGTAGAAACAAAGCCCAACGAGCTACACGGGTACATAAGTCTCGTTTTGACAACGTTTTATCAAATGCGGCGCAATCGGTTACAATTCTGAAATGAATACCAAAAAGGTAAACACGGAACTTCTTTATCCCTTCGATGACGGCTAGGGCCTCAAGTTCATAACTAGAATACTTCTTTTCGGCATCAGTCGTTTTTCTACTCATAAAATAGGTTGGATGAAAATTCTTTTCATTCGGTGATTTTTTCATTAAAATTGCAGAATACCCTTCTAGGCTAGCGTCCGTATGAAGTTCAGTCTCAAATTTAGGGTTGTAGATTCCCAAAACAGGTGTGTCAGCTAACAACATTTTTAATTGGTTGAACGCATGTTTTTCTTCGACTCCAAACTGAAATTTTCGATCCTTTTTCAAGAGATCACGGAGTAGCTATTATGGAATATTTCGGGATGAACTTCCTAAAATATCCTGTTAAACCTAAAAAGCTTTGAACTTTTTTCAAATTAGCCGGCTCTGGAAAATTAAGAACTACTTTAGTTTTTAAAGTAGATGGGAAAATATTTCCACCCTCGATTACATGTCCTAAAAAATCAATATGTTTTTTCAAGAAATGGGACTTCTTAAAATTTACTTCAAGTCCATATTCGCTTGCAGTTTTTAAGACCAGTTCAAGCCGTTCAATACCTTCGGCGGGAGAGGTAGACAAAATGATTATATTATCCATATAAGGCAAAACAATACCCTTATTAATTAATTTTCGAAGATTAGTGTTCATATATCTTGTAAAGACCGCCGGAGAGTTACATAATCCGAAAGGGACTTGGCGAAATTGGTATTGTCCTTCATGCGTTACAAATGTCGTATATCTTCTGCTCACTTCACTTACATTAACATGAAGAAAAAGCGTTTTTTAGGTCAATAGTACTAAAAATATTGGAACCCTTCAATCTATCCAAAATATCTTCAATTCGTGGAAGGGGAAATTGATCTTTTACTGTAACCTTATTTAGTTTTCTATAATCAATGCATGCGCGCGGTTCCCATTTTTCTTTTTTTACAATAACCACTGGACTGCAATATTCGGAGGAACTGGGTTCCACTACACCTTCTTTCAACCATTCGGCAACCTGAGCTTCGATGATCCTTTTTTCTGAGAATGCCAACATAGGGGAATGATGAGATATAGGTACGTCATTTTATACCAAAATTTTTAACTCAGCATTAGTGGTTTCATTTTTTGAGACACATAGTTGGAAATCAATGTCTTTACTTTAGATCTTAAATCATGAGGAATATCAGGGGAAATATTCATTTTAACTTCTTCAATACATACATTAATTGGCAAGACAGATAAAACATCATAATGTTCTGCATCTTTGGATTTAGCTTTAATTGTAACACCATTATAATCAATTATTGTTATTCTTTGCATCAAAACATTTAGTCCGATTATTACATCACAAGCCATTATTTCGTTATTCACCACAACTACATCTGCTTTACATTTAAAATTGTCAATTTGAATATCACTTTCAAAATAACCAACTGGTTTTACTTGACATTTACTGAATCCTGACAAAACAGTATTTAAAGGAAGTAATTGAAATCGCTTACCAGGAGAATTCAATTTCTTAAAAACTGATTCCCGGATTAATGTGGCTTGTGACCCTGAATCGACAATAGCATTTTTTTTTAACCCTGAGTTACCAATTTTTACTTCTTTATTTAAATTTTTCTTCTTTGGAACATTTAAATGAGCAACGTCTGGTTTCGTATTAGGGCAATTAGAAGCTTTGTGCCCAACATTTTCGCAGTGAAAACATTTAAGTCCCTTATCCTTGTGTACACAATTTTTCGAAATGTGGTTTTTCAAACCGCAATTGTAACAAATTTTTTCCTTATAATTTTCGTTGTTAGTGTTATATCGCGTCTTCTCATTATTTTGTTCATAGTGTATCTTATTTTTATTGTTTAAATCTCTTTTGAAATTGAAAGTATACCCACTCTTTTTTAAGCGGTCATCACTTGACGTTTTCAGCTTGGTTCTGTCGAAAGGTTTCTCATTTCTAGCTAAATCATTTTTCATTACTTCGTATACTTTGAGTTTTTCTTTAAAATCATTTATATCACGCGCTCCATAAAGAATTGTTTTATTTTCCGGTTTATCTTGAATTCCCTTTATTACATAACTGATAAGAGATATGTCATCAATACGTCCAGAAAGAGCCAGTTGTTTCATCTTTAAAAATTATTCTTGCGTAGTCTCAGAATGTCGCATTTTACGCTCACTCATTAAACTATGAAGCGAAGCCGAATTAACATGTGTTGAGTATTCGCTGATTAGCACTTTCTTTAATTTTTCACAAGAATTAATATTTTGTTCGGTTTTGATAAATAATGCGGCATTTCCTCCAAAACAGCGTTTAGCAAAAATAAATTTTTGAACTTCCGTAAGGTTAAATAACTTAGAAACACTTTCAAAAGTTTCTACCGAAGAAGAAATGTTCTCATGCGGTTCTGCATTAAATTTCGGCAGGAAGTGTTCAATATCAGAATAATGTAAAAGATAGCTCGTAGCCAAAACATTGCTTGAATCAGAATAATTAATTCCAGCCGGCGGCGCTACTTTGTTTTCAATTCCCACAGATAAATCGTCACTAATAACTTCCTCGTTCTCACCGGACTGCTGCTGATCCGAGAATGAGTCATCTTCTGACTCGGAATGTTCGGCAAGCTTTGCTAGCGCAGCTATATCTGTCAAAAAGGAGAGAATGCTTTTTGCTAACTCAGCTTTATTTCCTTCCAAGGGAATGTTCAAAAAATCTGCAATACTTATTATTTCGTTAAGAGAAATTTTATTCTCAATGTCTTTTAATTTATTTTTGAATTCATCTGATTCTGGGTTGTTTTCAAATCCCGTAAAATTTTTTAAGCGCTTTCTGTTGGAACTGTCCCCGTTATCAGAAAATATAAAACGGTGGAGAAGCACTATTTTTTCTCGCTTAAAGTTTCTGAGCGCAAAGTCAATGTTTTTAATCTCTTTCAATTGCATCTTTGAAGAAAAGAAATTCACAATTCACTCACCCTTTTTCCGGATGCTTGAAATCAGATAATCCAACAAAGAATTTCAGATAGTTCACAAGGCACAGTCACATTTCACTCAGTTCTTTCTCTTTTTTTTTTTTTTTTTTTTGCAATTTTTCGGAAACAATTAGTATCAATCAGTTTTCCAGTTAGTCACACTTGCAAACATTTTAGTCCAAAATAATTTTCGTGTAGGCGTTCCCTCATATCCATCCCACTTCTGAATTTTTGTGGGACGCCGAGCTACTGGTAATAATTATGAAAATTCTTGTATTCACTTATAAAACCACTCATTGATGACATAATCCTAGATACTAAACATTTAATGTTAACTAAACTACAAATAACTAATATTTACAAAAATGATTACAATGCAGGAGTGCAGCCGGCTTGCTGCTTGTCTTTATACCACGTCTTACGTCTTTTCGTCTCATCAAAGTGATTAACTAATCAAAAAATTTTTACCGCCCTTGGCCCCTGTTCGTTCTGTCGCCGGACTCTACGTCATCATCTCTTGGCGAGTTTTACATACAAGAAAGATAAAATGTAAGAATGACTATGCAAGTGTACCAGGGTGTACCAAAGTCGGCACCACTTATGTGTGTGTATATATAAAGGGTGTCCTAAAATTAACGCAAGATTTAAATTTGTCGCCATTTTTACAATAAATTGTGGGCAATCTTGAAAAAAGGACAATTTGGCAGCTAAGGGTCTAGGGTTATTACAAATGGAGCGTTTTCGATTCTATAATGCGTTTTCATTATCGAACAATTATTTGAAAAAATAATGAAAGTTTGGACGGGTCAAGCAGTTTACTGTTATTGGCGCTCGATATCGCAACTAGGTAATGCGCAGGTGGTTGTGGGATTGCTTACATAGACGTTTGACTTCAAATAACCATATAGGGAGAAGTCTAATGATGTAAAATGACACAATCTAGGGTACAATTCATATCACCGAAACGAGAGAGTACACGAACAGGAAATTCCTCATGCAGTGATTGAATTGTTTCGCTGACTGTATAATAACATAACACTCCATTTTTACTAACCCTAAACTCTCAGCTGTCAAATTGTTCTTTTTCCGTGGCTGCCAACAATTCACAGCAAAAATTGTGGCAAATTCAAATCTTGCGTTAATTTTGGGACACCCTTTATATATATATATATATATATATATATATATATATATATATATATATATATATATATATATATATATATATATATTACGAGAGACTTATTGGGTTAGCATGAAAAAGATTGCAGTAGAACTGTTTCATGTAAAGGTCAAATAATGCATAATGATTTTAGTTTCGAAAATAAAGTTTTTTTCTGTATATTTTGAAAAGTGTGTATCAAGACAACGAAGAGTATAAATTTCAAATAAACTAGGGAATCCGACATGTAAGACTCCATTCGAGAGTTCTAATTACCTTACACAGAGGAGTCTTAATACATTTACAGCATTGGACTTAGAAAAACATGGCGATTTCTTCTTCTTTGATTGCACATAATTACGGTAAAAGCAACGTTTAATGTTCTTTCGACCATTATATGAGCCTCCTAGTAGTACTTAAATATGTTTAGTAGCTGAGAGGTGAAATAGTGGGAGAAAGAAATAATGCTAATTTAAGCAAGCTTGAGTCGTAAATAAAAGAAAATGCTCGTCTCGTTTATCATTTACTTGAGACTTTGGTTATCTATTTTATTTAGACAGATATAAAGGGTACATATAATTATGAAAAAATTGTATTGCAGTTCACTGCTTGATTACTTATCTTAAAAGTTGCAAATGGCTTAATCAAAATAAATGAATCAAGAAAACAAAGGCATTGAAAATACACTTACACTGTAAAAAATATCGGTGAAACATCGAACCAAAATCAGGAGAACATTTGCTGGCTCTTCTGTTTGGGGAAAGAATGAACCATAAAGCGGCGTCGTTTTCTTCCCGCAGGAATGGTGGAAGCTGAAACCTAGAATGAGTCTCGCTCGCGCTAAAGATTAGTGCGAGGTTGAACCAAAATATTGATCGGTTGTTCGCGGATGGATAGCATATGGTAAAACAATGAAATGGTTTTATTTAATGCAAGGGTTTAGAGCGTGATCGAACTGTATTTTGGCCCAACTTTAATATTAGAAGCAGTGCGTAGTTTAACGTACTATTATGTTGTTTTCAAGTATTTCTAAGAAATCGAAAATAAAATAAAAAATCTATGTTATTAAAATCTAAATGAGCAAAAAATTTCTGGTTCTATTGCATATTCTTTCATTTAATCACCTACGCCGATTTTCGATTTCATTATTAATTTTATTACTATCGAATCCTGCAATAATTATAATGTAAAACAAGATTTTTTAAAAACTTTTTAGGCATAAAGATATTTTTTCAACTCTTATAATTTTAAAATTTCATTTATCTAATTCAAAGATTTTTATTTATTTATTTTTGTTATTATTATTAATTTTTTGGAGGAAAAATATGAGCAGATTTAAAAGTAAAAGCTAAATTTGAGCTTTTGCCTTTGTGATGAAAAGTAAAACAAAACATAAATAATACAACGTTAATGTCTAAATCTGCAGGACACTACACACGTGTTTCGGGGGTTGCAAGGAACCTCTTTTAAATGTGGAAGGTTTAAGCTTATGAAATAATTATTATATATTGTTTCAAATGTGCCTGAATTTTTGTTTCGTTTCTGTGTGTAGAAAAATGAATTTGAAGTAATTAAACGCATAAGCAATATTTTTTTTTTTTTTTTTTTTTGCGTTTATGCATTTAATTTTTCTTCAATTATTTTTGCCCACAGGTAAACATTTCATTTTTTAAATAACGTATGATTGATTCAGAAATTAATGTATAAGGGGGAGGGAGTGAAACAAGTACATCAGCCCCTACCCCTTAGACAGGCAGGGCAAACTTTTTCATTGAATTAAAACTCCGAATTGCATAAACCAATTGATAATCAAAATTAATAAAATTGATAGGTAAGAGTATTTCTGCAAAAGAAAAAGCAAATTACAATTTTATACAAGTTGAGTAAAAAACATAATTCAAAGACTGATAGGTTCAAGCTGACTTTGTAATCAATAGGTGTTCTTTTAGAAAAAAAAATTATGTTGGTAGTGTTTTAATATCAAGTATGTTTAAAAAATACAACAGATAGTAAGTTTTTGTTGGAATTTGTTTAGCATTTAAATTGTGTATTGTTACTGTACATAAAAAAAAATGGATTTAGATATCTTTATTTTAAATCATGTTTTTTACAATCACAAACTGCGATAGGACTTGACACGTTGAGTTTCCTGTTTCTACTAACGGCTTTTATTGCAACCATTCTTTGAATTCAAGACCTCAAAATTCAAATGAATGCCATGGGCTGGTTGTTAGATGTTATGTGCTGTATACTGATTTTGCTTAAAAAAGATTGTGTCAACTCAAGGTGGTGGTTTGTAAATTCAGTACACACCATCTAATGTGATAACATTTAGGCGAAAGTGATTTGATATCAATAACCAGCTGATTATAATAAAAGAGAAAGTTGGATGTACATATGCACAACCAAACAAGGCTCAGCTGGTAAAATTAAACAACTGTGTTACACAAATATTAAAGGTGATCACATAAAGCGGCGTCCACTGTAATTTGATTCCAAGGCACAGAACGCTGCATTATAAGTATAGAAAAATAAAATCAAAAGACAGATCAATTGCTGTCAAGTGAAAACAGTAAGCAATCGTGATTGCTCAACAGAACCCTCCCTCCATTTTATAATCTGTACATAGCACATGAATGATTATACCCCGCAAAAGCAAAGACACCTCTCTAAATGCCACAAACTCTCCCCCCCCCCAAAGAGAAAAATATCCCTCAAAGCAACCCCTCCCATTAAATTTCAACGCTGCAATGTGCGCCCCAACACCCCCTCCCCCAGGTGGCACCCCTGCATAACATCAAGAAAAATTAAGTTGTAGTTGAGACAAGAACATTGAACTCGTAATTTTTCTATATTATGTAAATAAAACATTTTTTTAAAAAAATACAAAAAATTCAATTTTTGTAGCATGTGCAAGTTTCAAGTGGCAAACAAACCTAATGCACATTATTTTTATGGTTTATCCAGTGGCCACCTCCTACATGAATCCCCTTTGTTCTACACAGTTTTGATTCTGTAAAGTGGATGATTCAATAAAGATTTTGTTCTGTTTTTGAAAATTTGATTCAATAACGCATTTGATTGAATTTACTTCGGACTCAATTAACCAGCGTCCACTGTATTTTTAATCATAAAAGTTTTTTTTTAAGCAACACATTCATTTATTTCGACATAGCGACACATTAATAGTAGTCAATTAAAGTCAGAAAAGGTGTTGTTTGCGTGTTTTGGACATGTCATATAAACAGAGCAGTGGTTGGGAGTAGGGGACATGCAGTCTCCAAAAAATGCTTTTTTGTTGTAAAAATATTGCAAATAATGTGTTAACTGGTTTCACACCATCTTTTCTTTTTTGGGTTCCCTAAAATATTTCTTTCAACTACAGCATTGCTTTTTAAAATTAACCGAACATACTTGAAAATTATGGAAAAATCAGTAAATGAACACAAAATATAAGTTAAATAATATCTTTATTCACAAATGTACATAAAAAGTTTTAAAACATCCAATTTGAAACATGTTTATGTTATTTCTCATTACCAAAAGGAGATACTACAATATAAAAATTCCATAAATGTAAAAAAATACTTACATGGGTGATTTTACAAGTACATTAACCTTTGCCTATAGTAATTTGAAACATTCATCTCATATATTCAGTAAATTACCGCCCATTAGCCAGGGCTTCACGTATTCATCTCATAATTAAACTTTGGGTTTTAATTCTTATATGAAAACCATGCAATGGTCGAAAAAATCTAAATGTAGCAGCTAATACGTGCTCCAGGGCCGACGTCTGAATTAATGAAAGCATGGATTAAACAAATTAACCTAAAAATTCAGCCAAGGTGCATAAACAAACTACTGTACACAGTGAAATTTTGAATTCAAGGCAAGGAAATATAAAACTACGTAAGAGATAAAAATACAAAATGCAGCCAACAAAAATACATTATTGCTTTAAATGGCATTTCATTTATACAGCATGTACACATAAATGATTGTTCAGATTAAGCAAAGACAGGTTTAATTGGGTATGGATTAATGAGGGTTTACTGTCCAAATTTAGCAATGGTTTTAAATTCAAATTTCATGCAAAAATTAACTACTGTCCTAACTTGAATGCTTCACAAACTCAGGAAAAGATTATTATTTTTTTCAAGTAATTAAAATTTAAAAGTTAGACAAAAGACGTTATTTTAAGTAATGTTGATTTAAAATTCAATAATATGTTTTAAAAAATATATGGCAACAATTGTGAAGAAATATTTTGAATTTTGATCATTCTCAAGTAATTTTTGGTGTTGTACGTTAGCAAAACTTTTTTGTACGTTTTAACAGTACCTAAGTGAGTACATTTAAGGGGATCAAATTTTGTAAATAAACAAATAATATTTTTAATTTAAAATGAAAAGTTGCTGATTTAAATTGCGACTTTTGTTTCAAGGAGCAGCAAGGACGGGTCAGAAATTACAATAACTTTATTTTTAACATAATTTTGCTTTGTTTCAAGACTTTTTTATGTAATATTTTTTATAAATAAGATCATTCCCTAACATTTCAGAACATATTTTGCTTATTTCATTTAGTTGTCTGTTGTACAGAAGAAGAAAGAAATTGGGCACAATGGCACATTTATTATGTTGCTACATAATCTCGCTTTTAAGAATGTTTCCTTAATTTTATGCTTTTAGCCTCACAAATACTACATTTTTTTTACACTGGTATTTTCCCCCATTGACTTTCTCTCATTTATGTAGCATATCTTGAGTTAAGAAACTAAAATAAGTAGTAAACTGAAATTTTGGATCAGACTACATAAAAAATGCTTTTTTGCAGTTGGTATCCAAATTTCTATTTATTAGAAGTTAAAACAAAAAATATGTAAGTGTATACTGAAAATACTTGAAAATAAAAACTAATTAGAAAACAGTTTATTGTATTAATGTAATATGAAAGCACTACTCAGTTAAAAAAACAATTATACAGATGCTTGATAGTATTCAAATTTTACGAAGGATAAAATGAGAATAGTTTTTAATGTATTATAACTTCATTTAAATTGCTAAGAGGTACCAAAAAAAAGTTTACTTTTAAAAAACATTTTTTTAACATTTGTTTTATTCTACATATTCTCAAAATTAAAACTATTTTTCTAAGACAAAATATTCTGAACTAATTAAACAACATTTAAATAGGACATTTAAAATTTAATTAACAATTGAAATTACCTGGGATCTCAATAGAACTAATTAACCGTTAAATGTTTATTTTTATCAAAATTTAACTATAGTCCACATTCAAAATTTACATTTTGATTTACATTCAAAACAAAATCATGCATGGCTTACTTAAGATTAAAAAAAGGGGGATGGGGGAATTCAAGTGGCTAACTACCACCGTAATATGTATATTAAGATATATTTATCTTTTCTATTGTACTAATGGCAGTATCTAGGGACACATATACAAAATGTGGAATGATTTTAGGACCATCGATTTAACAAATTTAATTAGACATGCTGTTTTACGTATAATACAACTTGCTGGAAAATCGATAGAATGCATGTTGTGGACAAGGTACAGAAATGACATTTTATCTGCATTTTATTTTTTTTAAACAAATTTTAAAAACAAAATGAGAGTGATAAATATTTTTGTTACTCGTTGTGAGTATTTTAAGTAAAGTATATCAGTATGTATTTTTTATTGAATGTTCAAGAAAACTGATCTCAAAAAAAAAACTAGATTCTATTCATTCCTTAGATTAGTGAACAGATAGGGGATGTTTAATGTCAAAAAGAAAGAAAAGAACTTCAGTCTTTTTACATTATCTGCTTTGAGTGGACCCTTTGTGTAAATATTGGAAGTCGGAACAGAATAGAAATGGTGGTACCACACTGATCATTCTTGGTTTAATAGTTAATTTATCTTCATTAAGCCATGAAAATAGTAATAATAATGATTTAGTAAAAAAAATGAATGTACAATAAATAAACAAATGAATAAAACAATATAAAATAAATAAATAACTTTAAGCACATCTCCTGCACAGGATGCTATCTTTTTGAGACAGCAGACCACAAAGTCAGGATCCTGTCGAGGGCCACTTAGAGTAGGGTTCTGTGAAAAGCATAAAAGTGTACAACATATTTAGTGCAGCATTAGCACATAAAATCTACTATAATATTAAAATCTGTTCGCGTCCGTCTGTCTGTCTGAAGATCTATCTTCTCTAGAACCACTGCGAATCGGGAGTCAAACGAGATACCGATCAATTCGAAATTTTCCGAAGAAAACAATAGGACCAATCTCGTAATTGTGCGACTTTAATTAGCAGAGATATTAATTAAAACGTTAATTAACATAACGTTATTCAGGAATTTTTATTTCTTTCCTGTTGCCATTTTGCATATGCGCGAGCAAGTAAAATTCTAATAATTGTTTTAAAAAAGATTTTTTGGCTGCTGTCCAAATCTTAAAACATCGTTTCCATCTAGAATTTCATTTTAAATTAGTTTAAAATTGGTTGCCCTATTCGGACATAGCCTTTATTTTATCGTCTGTCCTTTTTTATTTTTTACATTCAACGTTCTTAACTCTTTTCAGCATATGAAAGTTGTTTCTTTAGCTATGTTTATTGATTGTAGTGTAAGTTTATTATTCACCGACCTCATATTTTGGTACATTTAGGATGTGCGACTAATTATGTTTAATTTGTTGGACTTTTTCCCGTCACATGGGTGAGTTTTCGAATTGTAATAACTCTGTTTTTCCTTCCTGTTTCTATTTTTGAAATACAGTTTGTATCGTTAAAAGAACATGTTAAATTAAGATTGTTTGAATTTCTTTAAGTGAAACAGAGTTGAATAAAAATATTGTTTTTAAGGATTTTAACTAAAGCTTAATTCGAATCTGATGACTTGTTATTAAATTAATGCTAATTGGTATTTATTAAGTCTTGGTGCTTTAGTTTCACGTAAACAACCAAAAAGTATGTGTCATTTTATGTAAAAAGCTGATCGTGATTGTACATACAAATGTTTCAGATATAGTCTATCAGATTTAATTCAGTTTAAAGTGAGCACAGATTATAATTGATAATGCATGTATTTTTATCTTTTGTGCTAATTGAAAATACGCATAACTTGCATTATTGATAACTATGATTAACTTTAAAGAGATTTTTGCCAAAAATATGCTCTACTGGTGTTTTGCAAACCTTGCATTACGCGTATTTATTTAATCCTTAGCGTTTTAGAAACTGATGTCAGAGTAATGCAAAAACATCAATTGGACATCTCTTTCGTTTTTTTACGTAGCCCGTGCAACGCCGGGCACGCAGCTAGTGTATCTTAAAAAGGAGTAGCTAATTAAATCACTTAACTCAGAAAAAGATAATGAAAAAAAAAGAAAAGAAATATTAATGCAAAAAAGGGTTAAGTTGGAAAGCAAAAGGTATGACTAAGGTGACCATTATGTTCCGCTTAAACATGACTCCCGTGGTCCCTGGACATGCTCAAATGTATCGTTCTTCGAGGTGACAAAACGGAAATCTGAATGCTTCAACTGAAGGTCATTCGTACAGCAATTTAAGCCTTTTCAAGGCGATAATTTAATCATGAATAATAATTGAATTTATTTTAAGGTTCCTTGGCCCTCATACACCTGTGGAAAACGTATTTGTCGATTGGTAAAACAGCCCCAATTGCCAATCACGTATCTTATTTCAAGGTGGATTAAAAAAATAAATTGTATACCTAGAAAGACTGACTGCGGTCATTTTGACCGCTAAGTAAACCTTTCTTTATGCATCCGTTTTCTTCTTTTTTTCTCTTATCAGTTGTGTGTACTATGGATTATTGTTAGTTGTCAGGGTGAGTAATGTTCTTTTGAGCTTGAGTAGTATCTGCTGGTCAGGTTTAATTCTTTGAGCTGTTAGGAAAATGTGATACACCTCCTGGTTGCATGGTTTGTTTTCTGCTATCTGCACAGGGGGCAAAGTTGAGAAAGGTAAATTTGAAAAGCATGTGACTGGACACGAGAAATTACTTTGGATCTAAAAAGAAGTAAATATAAACAGGTAAATTCCAAAAAATGTTTGCTGGAATTCTTTTGTGCACCAAAACATGTGCTTTGCTTGAAGCATTGACGTTTATTTTCTTCAATGATAATGAAGTGCTCAGTCACATAATTATCTTCATAATGTTAGAAAAGAACCATTGATAAGCAAAACTTAGAGGAACATTAATACCTGAAACTGTTGCAGATTCATTTAAAACCGATTATGGTTCAAAATAAAAGTATGACTTATCTGAAGAGAAATAGATTCCTAGCAACGATAATAGTTTGCTTTCATGCAGGGGCGGCAAATAGGGGGGTCTAGAGGGGCGGTCGCACCCCCAAATTTTTTGAGAGGAATGATAAAAAACGAGCAAATTCAATTTACATAAATCGCAAACCAATATTCAGAAGAAAAAAAGAATCTTGCTGTTTCTCCGTAATGGTTGAAGAAACTCGACATATTTTCAGACATGGTCAAGTGTTTTCCATTTCTTTAAATAACTAGAAATTCATCAAGCTTTTACCGGCCTTTTCAGAAAAAAAAAAAAAAAAACTGATGAAGAATCATGGTTAATTTTAACTAAAGACGTAAACCTCATATCGGCTAAATATTTCACTCTTGTGTGCTCTGTGTAGCGACGGATGAGAGGTCCGTGCAGTGGTGTGGCCGCATGATTTTCACTAAATGCCTTGGTATTTTACATTCATTGTTACGCTTACATTTTAAGTGTGTCTATTAAATGAGTGTTCATCACTTTCTTCTTCTAGAAACACATTTCAACTGCTCAATGCATAGTATACTTCTATAGATACGCCTTAAAAATACATACTATTTTTGAAAAAAATATCTCACCAGCAACAAATATCTTTTATGTAGGTTCTTTAACAATGCAATCTCAGGGTAACACAATAGGGCCTTTAAGAGGCAACACGAGATGGTCTTTTAAACCATAAAAACTGTTCTCGATAATTTCAAAGCAGTGATTTTGGAAAGAAAAATTCTTTCAATAATGAAGAAGCTAATGTCCTCTAACATGTCTTCATATGAATTTTTATTCGTTTTGTTTGTATTGCGGAGAGTTTTGGAACAATGCTTTACTCTATCGAAACATTTCCGATTATAACCTTAATTTTTGGACTGTTTAAGTTTCAGTTTAAGCTACAATTGAGGCTATTAATAAATTTCACGTGGATGTATATTTCAACAAAGCGTGGACCTTTTCAAAAAAAAAAATCTTACTCCAGAAAATTTTAAAAAGGTGCAAAGAATATTTAAATGAATTTAGAAGAAGTGACTAAAATGCACATGATGATGTAAAATCAAACCTTGATTTAACATATTGTATAAAATAATAGATTCAATTTCTAATGAAATTAACACAAGATTTGATGATAAATATTTTCCTCTATATTAGCTGGATTGAACATAAAAAATAGTTTCAATTATGAGTAAAATTTATAGCATGAGGCGAGAAGAATTGTTTAAAGAATAGCCTAGAATAGACTATTCAATGATGAAAAATGAAGATCATCACAATTTTTAAAGTTACCTGGGTGATTTTGAAGAGCAAGGTGTGAAAGGTGTGTTTTCATATACGTAACTTTGTTACTTTAATTATTTTTCAAATATTCCAATCAGTTCAACTTGTAGAGAAATAATAATTTTCGTGTTTCAGGAGTTTAGAGAATTATTTTCAAAGCACAATAGGGGGGAAAAAACTTAGCTGAAAAAAGAGCATGACACTGGGCAAGGGCATTGCTGGATTAGTAACAAGATTTCCTGTTCTTCCGTATTTTAAAAATCAAGCATCAAAACTTTATTACAAGGTGAAAACTGTAGTACCAAAACGCTTGGTATGATAACATATTTTAAATCAAACTACGAATTTTGTCATAAAAATTTAAATTTTTTTGAACACTTATCTTTATTAATTCTAAACCCATATCATGATTACTTGCTGTTAGCCAATATGTGTTTTGGTTCCATACTGTGGTAATTCATATTTAAGAAACTCGACCCCCCAAATGAAATGCTGAATTGCCGCCCCTGCATTCATGAGATTATTGCAAATACTTTTCGGAGCCCAGATTTGGAAAAAAGGATTGTTCTTCTGAGTTAGAATCAGAAGAAACCTCGCTAATAAAAACTGATACTCAAAATATTAAAAGCAGTGAAGAAAAAGGGAAAAGGGTCCGACGCCGAAAGAAAAAGGGAAATTTTCAAAAACAGAACTCCTATTTCTCCAGTTTCTTCCAAGTCACCTTCACTGATCAATTTTGCTGCATATACATAAGTATCTTTATCAAGAAAAAGGTTAAAATAAAGTGAAATTAAATAATGCGGAAATAAATCTACGAGCATTTGTTCTGATTGCCAAAAAAAAAAAAACTGTTAACGGCTAATATACAGGTGACGTGTTAACATAAGTATTTCGAAATACTGTAAAAGATAGATATGTACGGTATCTTGCGATATTTAGATTTTTTAAAACCAAACACATGCATGGTTAATTCTAGTACTTGTTAGTTATTACATGCTAAGAAAATTTCCTCTTTTTTGTACGAATTTGTTCGTTCTCAATACCAATTGTGCAAAGCATGTGTATTTCACTTGATCGAATGTAAAAATTTAAAAAAAAGCTATCTGAGACTTATTTGCAGACTATATTACAATTAAATTGTTAAATTAAACTCTGACATGTTGAAACAAATCTTTTCTATGGTTAAAAATCCCGAAAAGAGGAAATTTCTAATCTTTTAAGTATGGCGGTCAAAATAACTGCTGCTAGTCTTTCTAGGTATACGCAAAACGCCGTCTTTCTAGTGTTCAACTGTGGTTTGATCTGAATAAATTCAAACTTTACAAGTTCATTTATTACGCGAACAATCCAAACTAATTCCTTTGCAGCTTCAGTAAGTGACACATATTCTGATTCCATTGTTGATAAGCTAACACATTTCTGTTTAAAAGTTTTCCAAATGATAGCAGATTGATCAATGAATAAAATCTTTCCGCCAATCGAGATTCTATCATCGCGACTTGCTGCAAAACTTGCATCACTATAACATTCGACTTTTAAATTTGAAACGTTAGACAAACATAATTTCAGATATTTTGTGTAGTTTAAATAGTCAAGAAGTTTCAGTAGAATATTCGAATGATTCAAACCTGGGTTAGATTGAAATTGAGATAATATGTTTACAGCGTAACTTAAATCTGGTTGCGTTCTACTTGCAATGAAGGAAATACTACCTAAAATGTTACGGTAAGGCAATTTAGATATCATTTCGGTTTCTTCTTTAGAATTCGGGCATTGATCTTTAGAAAGTACAGTTCCTACACCAATAGGCAAAGAAACAATTGGAAAATTGTATTTTTGATATGTTTTGCATACTTTATTGATATAGCTTTGTTGATGAATAAATAATGCATTGTCAATTTCCTCAAATTCAACACCTAAAAGTTTTTGCGTTTTTCCGAGTACTTTGATGTCAAATTTAGATTTCAGACTAATAATAACATCATTCAGACATTTGTTATTTTTACAAAATACTACTATATCATGAACATAAAGTATTAAAATTACACTTGATTCAAAAATATAAACACAATTTGCTAACGTCCCACGATAATTTCTTAAAATTTAAAACAATAAGAACATTATGTATTTCTAAAAACCATTCTCGACCCGATTGATGAAGTCCATAAATTGCACGATTTAATTTACAAACATAATCAATTTTCTCAGGATCTTGAAATACCTGGGGTTGTGACATGTATATATTTTCCTTTAGAGGAGCATATAAATAAGCACATTTTATATCAAAATGATGATGAATCCAATTCAGTTTACACCCAAAGATAGAAAAAAATAATCGTACCAATGAGAATTCAATGACTGGACTAAATACCTGGTCATAGTGAATACCTTTTAATTGTCTATGACCTTGAATTACGAGGCGAAATTCTGAAACGAAAAATTTCATTTTTATCGGGGTTTTTTCATAGTAAAAACCCAACGATTGCCAATTACTTTGGAATCAGCCGGTTTAGGCACAAGACTCCAAACGTTTCGGGTTTGCATGGTATGAATTTCATCTGACATTGAATTGTACCATTGGTCTGCCTCTGGTGTTTTTAAAGCATCATTGAAAGATTTTGGTATACGAACGTCTGGTCATGTTTCTGAATTACTCATGTCTGTGAAATTTACTTTCCCTGAAAATTCATTTTTCCCACTGAAATCAAAATTTTCTTTCAAATATTCTATTTTGTGAGATGTGCAAAACGCTTCAACATCATTATAAGACCGCAGTCTTGCGTTTGCACCTTCAATTGAATAATAGATGTCAGTTCGTGATTTGTCAGGACGGGGAACAGCTTTCCGAATCCAAACAATTTTATCTGGAATTAGGGTTTGACTAGTACTTTGTTCATCGTGTTCCAATACGGACACTGGTACAACATCATTTTCCCCCTCACTTAAACTTTCCTGATCAGAATCATTGTCGGAATCTGACGAATCCAGAAACTTAGTTGGGTTCAGTGAGGCTCCAATGCACTCAGATTCTGCTTCAAATCTAACATTAATCGATTCCACAATTTTCCGTTCTGTAGGAAGCCAAATTCTATATCCCCTTGTTTTTAAAGCATACTCGACGAAAATACTCTTTTTGGCCCGCATATCTAGTTTCCTTCTTAAATTTTTAGGAGTTCCAAGAAAACCAGGATTACCGAAAATTTTCAAATGCCTGTCCGAAGGTTTTCGCCCAGAATAAAGTTCAAAAGGTGTTCAAGTTTGACCTAGAGCTGTGTAATTGAATCTCTCGCTTACCCCGTTTTGCATTGGTGTATACGTATTTGTACGTTCTGGTCTTATACCCTGTTCATCTAAATAGGTCTCAAATTCGGCACTGCAGAATTCTAGTCCATTATCAGTTCGAACATTTACAATTTTTGTATTCAAAAACCTTTCAGCCCTTTTTTGATACTTTTTAAAGCATTCTAGTGCCTGACTCTTTTCCTTCAGCGGAAAAACAGTGACTTTACGAGAATAATCATCAGTTATAGACAGAAAATATTTAAATCCCCCAATTGCGACGTGTGGAAGTTTTCCACAAAGATCCATATGTACTAGTTGTAGGGGTTTTTCTGATCTGATCTTATTCAACGGCTTGAAAGAGACTCGTCTAGATTTAGCTATTTTACAGGATCCACAATTTAATTCAGTTTTCTTAAATTCACTTAAACCATTTACAGCATCATTTTTACTAGTATTAACAATATATTTAAAATTAATGTGACAAAAACGTTTATGCCATACATTTAAATTGTTGTCAAATTTTCTACTAGAAAAAGCACTATTAGCTTTAGAATTCAAATTACCGGAGTTTTTGTAGTTCTGACTAGAATTAGAATTTCCGGACTTAGACTCTACTTTTACGTCATTTTTAGAAAAAAGAATCTGATTTTTCGGCTTGGCCGCTAAATCATCAGTTTCGCGTTCTTTAAAATTGTTAAGTTCCTTTACATTTATAGATTTTTTTATTCTTAGTTTTTGCATTTACGTTTTTAGGGTATTTGGGCAAGAAAGAATAAAGCCAGTCTTTACATTTTGCATATATTATAATTCTACTTTGATCTTTAGATTTTACATTTAATACCCCATTTTTACATTCAAATGAATAACCATTTTTATCTAATTGTGAACCAGACAAAAGGTTTCTCCGTAAGTTTGGAGAATAAAGAACATTATTTAAAACTAATTTGTCTTTATTACCTTTAGAGTCCAAGAGTAACACAATTCTACCAGTTCCTTCAACCGGACAGCTTGGTCCTTTAATTGCTGTTGTAAGGCTGGATGCATTATTTGGAGTGTAATGCACAAAAAGTTTTAGATTATTGCAACAATGATGGGTCGACGCACAGTCCACGTACCAGTCATTGGATACTTCTTCTGTGGAGTTGACACTGCAAACAAAGTTCGATTCTTGCTTCTTTCTTTTGAAGCATTTCGCTTTCGTATGGCCACATTTCCCGCAAAAACTACATTTTATTTTATTTTTCTGTCCCGCTTTAATGGAAGTGTGAAAAGCTAATGCCGATGACTCAGAGTCCTTTTGCACTAATTTTAAACGAGATTCTTCAGCAAGTAATTCAGTCAAAATTTTATCAAGCGTAAATTCATCTTCTTTCCATCTATAAATTGACTGTACAATCTGCCCAAATTCAGAAGGCAAGTAACGAATCAACTATAAAGACTGATAATATGACGGGATAGGTTTTCCCAAATCCTCTAACTGTTTGATAAGAGTTTTAAGTCGACTTGCATAGATATCAACCTCTTCACCTAACTCAATGTGACAATTGAAAAACTGGTCTGTTAAATCAATAATTCGTGCACGAGAGTCTGGTTGGAAATGTAGTTCTAATTTCTTCCATGCTCCAGAAGGATCTTCAATCTGATTTATCAAATTCTTGTATTCATCAGATATGTGCAAATAGATTAAACTATATGCTTTGTCTCTGCGTTTACAAAAGTCTGAAGTTTCCGGTGAATCTTTACCTGGCTCTTTTTCAACTTTGGTAACTAATCCCCAGCAATTTTTCCTCATTAACAAGGCTTTCATATCGTTTAGCCATGTGGAATAATTTTCCCTATTTAATTTCGAGATTTGCATGTTGAGCAAAAAAAATTTTATCTGGCCCGCCGTCTGATAGACTTCTGTATCACATTCGATGTTGAAAAATTTTAGGATTTATTAATACCATCTCGTCAGGTTGGGCAAACGGCCCATAACCGATTTGTTAAACTGTGAGCTTTTAAAAGTGCTCAGCTTATTAAATTTAAGTGGAAGCTCAACCAGGACGTATGATACTTCTTAAAAAAAACATATGTGCAACACCAAGAAGAGCCAAATTTAAAAAGTAACTTGTTTATTATGGCTATGATATATACAATGACATGTTAAACATATTGAGCTATGATAGTCATTGCAAGAGTAGTAAGCCGAAGCTATCGGCAAAAACGGACAGACTCAACTGAGCTGCCGATATAAACAACCAAGTCTGACTTGGTTTGAAATTGAAAGGGAAGAGAAGAGAATGAGGCAAAGTGCCGGGAGCTTAAATGCTACTGGCAATTTGCATATTCTGCTGACGCGATCTCGTTGCAAGAAGGAAAGAACGAATGAGAAAAACTAATGCAAATTAAGGTTGCCAACGCTTTTGGAAAATAATTTACCTCCTTTCGTAACAGTCAAGACCATTTCTATATGCTTAATCCTCCCTAAAAATATGGAACAAAATAAGTGAAAGTAACTTCTTGGTTACAACACTCAATAATTGCAGTTAACCTTAAAATCTTCATATTACGGTTAATTCTAAAGCAGACTATAAAATTTAAATTTAAAACTTAGCAAAGAAGAAATATAGTAAAAGCTATTCGTACAAATTTGTATACCGCCGCATCTTGTGTAAAATTTGCCTCTGACGTATATGTGCCTTACTTTCATTCAAATTTTATTAGTGAAATATAATTTGTTCGAGAAAATTTTCAGAATTAAAGTATTTATATTTCTTACAAACTCTGACATTAACCTTGGGTGTCACCTACCAGATGGGTGTCACCCGAGGCAAACCACCCCCTCTCAAGAACTTAGACTCAGAAAAAAAGCTTTTTTTTTTCTTTCAAGTTGCAACTTTCAGAATTTGAAAGCACACGATTTTATCAATATGTATTTGTTAAACATTAAAAGGGGGCAAATTACAAGTAATCCTTTTAAATTATTGAAAAAAAGGTATTTTTAAGTCCTCTCACTTTTAAACTCGTAATTATTGGAAAATTTGATTTTTAAATTGAATTTCTAACATTGTATGCATCTTGGGTTTACAATAAAATACAAAATGCGAAATTTTCATGAAAAGGAATTAATATTTCAATCTCTGTTTTTGGTTTTCCCCCTTCCTAAAGGGGGGAGGGAATTGAAAAAATACAATAAAAAAAAAATCTGGAGTCGGAGTCGGTCGTTTCAAAATCCAGGAGTCGGGGTCGGAGTCGGCCATTTTCCTTCCGACTCCGCAGCCCTGGTAGTAATGAATGATGAATTTCTCGCCAATATGCTATGATAATTTGCTCGTCCATGTTATGGTAATTTACTCGTTACGTTATTTCGCTTGGTATATTGCTGCAGAGGAATTAATCCACCAATGGTGATTTAAATTAAAAAAAAAAAAAAATTCTTCGAGGTGCACACTTTTACGCTACCAACTAGATTTGGTTCAAATTTCATGAAAATTGACCAAACGGTCTAGGCCCAATTTACTATGGTATGTATGAATTGGTTGATGGTAAAATGTTAATGTAAATCAACATCGATTTTGCAATTTATTTAAAATAATATTTCACGAACTGAACTGTTCCAGAAACAAACATTTCAAATGATTTAACCGTCCTTTGCCATATTTCTTTTCATGATAACGATAATACACATACAGCATATTTTTCGCGTATCGTTAAACGAAAACGCACCGAGTCCATCAAAAATCCATTAAATAAGAAATTACGTTTTACGTCCTGAGCATTTAAATTTCCATTTTCCCTACTATGCAAAAAAAAATCTCATCTTCATTTTTGAATATTTTTACAACATAAAGTAGAAAATTATGATGAAGGTAATTTTGTTTAGAATTTTTCATCAAGAAAATGTTTCATTACAATATATTTCAATGTCGTATTTCTTTATTCCTGAAAACGTAATTTTGAAAAGATTAAGAAAAGCTTCAACATTTTTATAATATACAGGAGTTAAAGTTTTTAAATTACTTGTAAGGGAGTAAAATTTCATTTCAAGCTATTTTTTTAATTAACTAATTTTATTTTTATGTATAAAAAAAATTTCCTTGATTTCTACTTTTATCTTACTTTTCATTACCTTCACGTCCCATTTCAGTTAAAATTTAGATAGTTACATAAAACATCTTATTTTTAAATTGACTTCATTAGAAATTTTCAAGAAAAAAACCAACTAACTTATTGTATTTTTAATTTCATTAAGTTGAAATAAGCTAAAAAAAAAATTTTTTTTGTTCAATTCGTTAAAAACGCACAAAACACGATTTTCATAAACCAAAAAAAAAAAAAAAGGGGAACGTTTTAACATTTTTATAGATTTTTAGATCATTTACTGAAACATATATTAAATTTTCAAACTTTTTTTGAGTAGTTGGATATATATATATATATATATATAAAAATAAATATACGTATATATATATTACTCGTTATCAATTATACAACAAAGGACATTATAAACCTATCTCTTCTTTGAAAATACCTTGATCAATACTGCCGTCATAAGAAGGAAAGCCCTGTTCTAAGAGAAAAAATGTTTTGCAAAACAGAAAGAGACATAAGCTTTTTACCGTCATAAACGCTATTAAATCTTTTAGCTCATAAACAGAACCCTTCAAGGTTGACTGAAAAATGGTTTTTAGAGCTCATGGGGGGGGGGTCTGCCCCCTATCTCCCCATGGCTACGCTACTATATATATATATATATATATATATATATATATATATATATATATATATATATATATATATATATATAATATAATATACATATACAGAGAGAGAGATAGATAGATAGAAGCGCAAGGTTGCTTAGACAAACACACAGACAAATAATCGTTCACAGGATTTAATAGAATGGACAGCATAGTTAGTTTAATAAATTCCGAAGCACGGGGCAAGATGACAAGCCCGTCATTTTGCCCCACGTTTCAGTCCGTCATCATGCCCCAGTCTGCCTGTTTGAACGGATTCGTCTGTTTTGCGATAAAGGATGGCGATAAATTGGTATTTATTCATGGTAATAAGTAGTATTTAAATTAAGTTAGTCAGAAATACTGAAGATACACGAGAAATCTTATCTGTATCTGTAACAGAGCTTATTTACACATGCATAAAAGTTATAACGTGGCAACGGTAAACGACCAAAGCTTCAGAACTAACACAAGTATGGTGATTTCTGCGTCTATGTATTATTGTTGAACGAACAGCGGATAGGAGAGCCAGTAGTGTCCAGTTGATGCTGTTACCTAGTGGAAAACGGAAAAAAAAAGGCATTTGTCATCTTACCCTGGTCTCCCCTATGCAGTATTCTGCTATTTTTGTGCGTCAAAATATTGTTGATTACCATTGCTAGAAATCCAGTTCACAACAAATTAATCAACATGGATTAATTGCATTTGTTATGCATATCTGAAGCGATTTTTAAGTCCTGTTTCTTTATTTCTTAAAATCGATTTAAAGCTCAAAACGATTAGTGAAAATATGCAATTTTTAACCGAAGAAAAAAAATCTTTACTAATAATAAAGCTGAAAGTCTCTATGTCCGGATCACTGTCTGTCAGGATCTCTCTCTGTTCGGATCTCTGTCTGTCAGGATCTCTGTGACCCGCATAGCGGCTAGACCGTTTGGCCGATTTTCATGAAATTTGGCACAAAGTTAGTTTGTAGCATGTGGATGTGCACCTCGAAGCGAATTTTCGAAAATTCGATTTTGTTCTTTTTCTATTCCAATTTTAAGAAACTTTTTCCGAGCAAATGATCACAACGTGAAATAGTAAATTACGAAATCATCACTACGTGGAACCGTAACATGGGCGAGCCATTTAACTTAGCCAATTGGCGAGAAATTCATCATCCAGATCTTTTAATTTTCTACTACGGGCAAAACCTTGCGGGTGCCAGTAGTATAATATAAACTATGAAACTTAACTAGTTTTTTATTCTTCTGAATGGTTTATCATTATGCAAATCTTTTCTGAAATTGTCAGAGGGAATAGGCTTGCATAGAATTTAAACGAATAACTGTACACGAAGAATTTCAAAAGTTTTAGATGACAAAGGCATTTTTTCGAAGACTTCATAGATTATTATGGTGAACATTACCGAAAAAAAACCTAATCGCAATCCCTCACAGACAGTTAAATTGACAAATAAGATTTCGACTTGCATCTCTTGAAAAATAAAAACCTGCAAAGAACTGAATCATGGTATAACAAGATTGGAAGCATTTTATTGCATCAGGTACTGCTTACTTTAAAGGAATTTTAAAATCCCGGATTTATTCAAAATTTGATTTGTATAGGGACGCTTCAATAGTCCTTTCCTTTCAGACGTTATTTCGATATTCCGTTTAAATTTGTTTAAAGGGATTATTTATTTTATTTCACTTATATCAACGAAACCTTCGGCTCTTCAAAGATAAAGGATTTATTTTACGGCAAGTTTATATTGACTGAAATGAATTGCTCAAAATAAGTTTAATCTTATTTCAGGTGTATTTCTTCGACGTTATATATTTGCTGAAAATTCAGCGGAACTGTGGTTTAAATGTTTACATTCTTGTAAAAAAAATGTTATTTTTTTGCTAAGTCTTTCAAAAGGAAACCTTAATAAACGTGTTTCGGATGCATTTTAGTATTTCAATGCAAAATAAGCAAGATAAAAATTCAACTTTTACTTGTATTTAATCTTGTTTGATTCTTAAGAAAGCAAAAAAAGAAAAGTTATTTCTTGAAAGCAAGTTAAATGCCCACAGAAACACATTAAAAGCATGCAAATCTAAAAAGCAATTTAAAGTTGAATAGATCGGCATATGGACAAAAGTCGGAATTACGCACTGCTTTAGATGCAACAAAAACAATATTCGGACAGCATTTAAATTATAAATCTTTTCTAACTTTCAGCTGAAGCAGTTGACTTAGAGATAATTACTTCGTTTTATTCTTTCAAATATTTGTTCGAAAGAAGACTTAATGAGTGTTTTCTAATGGCAAGCGTTAAATCCGGGAGAGAAGCAGTAATTTTACAGAATTTACAATGCGCAATTTTTTTCTTGGTGCTTCTTATTTAAACATTAATGATGCGTTTCATGAAAAAAGAAAAAAAAAAGGATGTGGGAAACTAATTTAAGGAGATGTCAAAATTAACTGTGATAAAAATTACCAATAAAGGTTTTTGTCTTTTTTACCAAAAAAATACAACAACATTTGGCCGGTGTATAGAGGAAGTCAAAGCGAAGAAACATAACCCCAGCTAAGCACTAAGTCATTGCCCCTCAAAGTCAATATAAATAAAAATAGATATTTTTAAGCACGTCACCGTTAATTTAGTTTAGAAATGAAAAACAATAGTTCTTAGCTTAAAAGTATGACCTCTTCACAAAATAATTTATCATGTTCACATTTTTAAGATACCGCTCGATTCAAAATTCATACAACATGTGTTTATTATTGAGACACACGTATTCTCAAAGGATTCGACACTCCGTCATCTTTGGGACTCTAATTTAGAAATAGCACACCCAATGTTTTCAATAAATTTTCGAATACATTTCTCGTATTAAAGAAGTTTCTAATGCCTGTATTCAGGTACCTCGTTTTTAAAAAATACCAAAAGTCGGGGTTGCATTTTCGGTCTGGTATTGCAATTACTATGTAGAACTGAATTCGGTAATATTTCGTTGGCAAAACAAACTGAATCGGTTTTGATACACATACAGCGTACACCACACCGATAAGTATATACTTTAGCGGTATAAGCTTGTTTCGATTTCTTTATACCGCACTGTACATATATTTACAACGATATGTCTTCCATTATAACGTATTTAGCACTCATTGTTTATCAGGAGTAAAATTGATTTGCTATTAATTTAAAAAATTTACTTTCATATCACCATTGAGTTAATGGCAGGAGTTAAAATAGGTCACTGCCTAAATCCGAACATTCCGGAATCTAAACAGAGTTCAGCTCTAATTAGTCCGGATTTCTTTGGTTCAGTTTAATTATTTGTTTTTACCTACTTCTGGAATTTTTCTGTTGACAAAAAAAGAAAATAATAATAATAATAATAATTACAAAAGTCAAAACCAATTACTAATTAGTGGCTATGAACTTATTTTGCAAATTACGAAAGCTAAGATTTATTTTACTAAATACAGATAAATGGAAATATTTGCTTCTTTACAGATACTTGCAGTGCTTTGTCGAAAAACAAATAACGCAGTGTACCAAATGCATAGCTTATTAAAGTAAATGCTTTCTTCTATTTGGTTATTTGGACAAAGTTTGTTCAGATGAGTGGTATTGGTAAATTCCAGGAAAAAGGCGACATGACACTTGAATTTTAAAACTTTATATTCTGTCACTTGCCATATACCATTCTCTACAGAAATAAATGCACTTCTTGAATCTTAACCCATTTTCGGCCAAAGGTGCGTATACGTACCATTTCAGTAAAGAATTTTTAGTTAACGCTGTTTCATATATTTTTTACAAATTTAATTTTTATGCTATTTTAAAAGGTTTTGAAGGCATCTATAAAATAATAGTAATTCATTTGGAGCAAGCACTTTCTTTAGAGATAAATCGTTATTCAAATTTAATGGTGGGTAAACGCACCATTGGCCGAATACATGAATAATAAGAAAAAATTGAAAACCTAGTTTTCATGCAATGAATCGTACTTTTTTTTCTTTTTTTTTCCTTCTTTTTTTTTGCAAATTGTTGTTATTTCATTTAAATTTGTCTAATAGATGTGTCTAATACATGTGTCCTAATAGATTTCTCTATTTTTTTTTCACAAAAATGTGCTAATGACAATAATAGTCACGATTTCCAATTTTCTGCAACCGACTTGAAAATATTTTTAAGCGTACTAATTCTTTCTGGGTACCATTCTCTTCCCCAAGTAGATATGTACTGGTCTTCAGATGATGATAAAGAACTGCCAATAATTCGGAAAAGCAAGAGTCGAATCAGACTTAAAAACATAAAACAAAATATCCATTTATCCGATAACTCTTGCCTTGATAAAACAAACAAGTTTACTAAATTACGACCATTTTTCCTGCATATAAAAAAAGTATCTACATTTTGGAATCTTTTCTCAAAATTTGCCAATTGACAAAGAGATGGTGCCTTATTTTGGGAGGCATTCATCAAAAATGTTCATAAAGTGAAAGCCAGTAAGGTTTGGATTCAAACTTAGGTGTTTGTGCTCATCAGACGGATACCTTTTCCAATTCATTCCGTACGGAGGTGCTGAGACTAACAGTAATCAACAAAAAAAAAATGCCATTAGGAACAAGTGCTGTTATGAAATTACTTAACGTTGTTCCAAAACCTGAAATGCACAAAATATATTTTGATAACTTTTTTTTCTTCCTACAGTTTATTCGAAATAGTGAAAGAAAATGGTTTTTTCTTTGCATCTGGAACAGCTCGTGAAAATCGCATTGAGAAATGCGCATTGGATGACTCCAAAAATATGAAAAAAAAAACCTCAGGGTTCCTATGATTTTGCATTCAACGAGATGCGAAGACATTGGCTATCAAATAGAACGACAATGCTGTAGCAACGATTGTTACCAATAATGGGACCGTTTTGCCAATTGTAAACGCCAAACGTATAGCCGCAGTGAACGAAAGGAAATTTCTATTAAACAACCGAACTTTATTTTGGACTACAATAAGTATATGAGAGGCGTTGACCTGCATGACAATGCTATAGCAAATTACCAGATCAGCATTCAAAGCAAAAAAATGGTGGTGGCCATTATTTACAAATATTATTGATGGTGTGATAATGAATTCATGGAAGCTACATAGAATTGCTAATAACACAAAAATGCCACTTACAGACTTTAGGTCATACATAGCGATTGCCTTATTAAAAGCTGTATTCAAGGGCAATCTATTTGATGAAAATACGGTGCAAATAACACATCCAAACAAGGGTCGTCCATCATTCACTGCTCTACCGAAAGAAATACGGACTGATAGAATCGCATATACCATAAATAAACACGAAGAAAAAGCCCGCAGTGATGTAAAGTGCACAAAAACCACACGATTTATTTGTGCCTCAAATGCACAGTTCATTTACATCCAAAATGCTTCGTAAAGTTGCATTTAAAAATGTAAAAACTCGACTAAGAATAATATTGTTCCACTGAAATATTTGTTCATTGATTTGGTAAATGGTGCGTTAACGCACCATTTTGCTTTTTTAATTAAATATTATTTTTTATGCAAGAAACGTTTTTTGTGTCTTAATGGATGCATTTTAAACCCAATTTTAAGAAAACATTTCCACATTTTATAAAATTTCCATGCTCGGCCTGAAATGAGTTAACCTGTTTTTCCCAAATAATTTGATGACTTCCAGAAAATCAAGGGCAAAATCAAGTTTTCTCTTTGTATTTTTACAGAGCAAAAAATCACTTTTTTGTTTTACACTGTAATTTCAATAAACTTGTTATAGGCACATAATATTTCGGTTAACTTCCATCTTATGAATGTCTAGCTAAACTTTTTGATAAGTAATACAAAAATTCTTTTTTTTTTTCAAGCATGAAATAGATCCATTACTAAACTGACAATTTGGTGTCCTTCCGTTATCAAAATGCTACATCTCAGTTACTTCATGAATAACCTTTTGGGTACAGAAACTAATGGTTTTTTTTTATGCAAAGCGGAGCTATGCCCCTCGTCAAAGAGGCATAGTTATAATTTTAATAAATATTTATTTTATATGGTTTTTAATGGTAACGGAAAGACATTTTACTATTAGTTGATACAGGGTACAATTTTAAAAGGCTAGTATAAAACAATCTATTGTTTAGAGTTAGTAGTCACATTTAAAACGTATATAAGTAATATTTGTGCAAAAACTACTTGTGCTTTTATTTAAAAAAAAACTTTTATGCATTTTTTTTGAAAAAAATGCTTCGTGATTTTATTTCTTCTATTGTATGTGATGAAAATCATGAAAACTAAACTTAAAAACTCCTTAGTATGTGAAAATCATTTTGGTATGACATGTTTGTGATATGACAAGCCAGTTCAAGCAGAAATATATGCATAAAAGCTTGAAATATATGCTGGAACAATACAATATTGAAATTGCTTTCAGATTTGTTGCCACAAGTCACAGGAAAGGACTGTTGAGAGCACTGATTTAACCGTTAAACACACTGCGAGGATATCAGTAAATTCATAGATCAACTTTCAAAAAGATGGAGTAAAAAGGATCCAAAATATCCACTCTCGTCCTGACACACAAAATACGGACTATTTGAATCCGATAACAAGTTTGTTATTGAATATAATAAGTACTTTAACAAATCGAACGAGATGTCACTTCAAAGGTAACACACTCTCAGTTATAAATAATGTTACAAATGAAGATACTGCTGAATCAAGAACACCAAATCATAAGAATATGCCGAAGGATTCATTAACATTTGGACAAGTTTTGTTAGTTGGATAGAAGGGAAAGAAATTAACAAAGAGCAATGCTGGACAAGTACTACATATAGAAAATGAAGGAATAGAAATAATATGTTTGAGAATGCATAATAATGTGAGAATGGTCTTTGTATTCCCTGAGAAAGAAGATAAATGTTCTACGGGTTATGATAAAATTATTTTGTAAGTGAACATTTTCCAAGTTATTTGTTCTGGACTTCTTGTTCTTTCGTTACCCTTAACAAATACATAATTTATATGCTTAAAATAATTATTTTTTTAAACTAGAGGTGTAATTGTAATGACTGAACACTCCTGTATGTGCTCTAATTTTTGTAGAATTTTCCTTTTTATAGTTTAGATGAACTTTTGGGGGGAACATGATAGCGTGAAAATCATGTCGCAAAAATGTCCTTCCGTTACCGTATTTAAAATTTCATTTAAAAAAAGAGGTTACTGAAAAAAATTCTTGACTTTGGCTTGTTTAGCATCTTACTATGATGTGTATAAAAGTCTGCATCAGTTTTTGAAAAAATATGCACTTTGATATTCTCACAAAGAGAAATGCATCGATTTTTCTGTAAAACTGTCCTTCTGTTCCGCTGGAATTCACATATTAACAAATATTTGGATTTGCTAGTGAAATCAAATCAATTTTCATAAGCAGTTGCATTTAAATGTTATTTATTACTTTCCAATAAAGGTTACAGTTGTTTAGTTAGAATTATTCTGTTAATTGAAAACTCATTGTGTTTAAAAGGAATATAATTTATCTTCATTTCACACTTTACATACACACGGTACATTTTCAGTTGTGTATTGAATTAATTAATCTTTACTTTCTACTTTATGCAACTTGTATTATAGAGTATATTTTCCATTCTTGAGCAATTTTAGACATTCTAACGTTACTTAATATGCATACGTAAAGGCAGCTATGTGCCGTAAAATATTTTGAATGAGGTCAAAGTACATAAATAAATAAATAAACAAAAAATATTTAAAAAAAATAATAAGGAAAAATGAAATTAAAAATAGTTAAAATAAATATTGTAGGATTAAAGCAATAAAATTTATAATAAATGCCAAAAATTTTTATAAAAATTGGATTTTGTTTTGTTTTTTTTAACAATAATTATGTATGCTATTTTCAAATTTTTAGCATCCACTTGCAGTAATAAGGTTAAGCTACTTTACATTTTATTTTAGTGAACACCAAAACTTGTATCATTTTGTATTCATTAAATGTAATTACAAGTAAAATACAGCTAAGTATTTGTTTACAGTAATTGTCTTGGTGATATTAGTTTACTTGTGTTTTTATATATTTAATAGGGTGTTCTTGTCAACCGTGTTGATAACATAAAAAAAAACAACGCTCTAAAAGTTTGCTGTATAATTTTGGGCAGTCAGAGTCATTTAATGATTTGCTATACATACATTTTGTTCAATCAGCTATCCCTGCCTTATACAGTGTTCCTTGCTCCGTCTCAAAAGCTGCTTTGTAGCGTTTGACAAGCTGTTAATTTCGTATGCTGGCTTTGCCTTTGTCTATTGTGCACGAAAATCACTTTCTTTTTGACTTTTTTTTAAAAATCCATCTTATATAATTAAAAACTGAGCGTATTTATTTATGTATCGATGTATGTATATATGTAATCATCTATGTATCTATGTCCAAGTTTCTTCTCCCGAACGACAGTGCACTGACCATCGAACTAGAGTCGCTATATAGATAGGCCGACGCATCAGCTTAAGTTTAGCCATTTTTGATCGGTTTTTTCATTGTTGCACTGCTTGGGTTACCACAGCAAAGTTTCGGATTTCGCCAAATTTGCAGAAAATAATATTTTATTTCATAAACAATTCACGTGCCACTAATAATTGCTTACAGTGAACAATCACCAACGCGATAACTCGCCAGAAAAAATAACCACTCAAACACGCACTTCGATCCAAAATGATTGATCTTAAGCTGATGCGTTGACTCGTATATATAGGGGCCTTACATCGAACCAGATATCGATGGATTCGTAATCTTCCCATCTTTATATTTGGCTACTTAACGTAATCCTCTGATAATAATTAGCGGATAAATAAATTAAAAACTATTAATTATGACACTTAGATTTTGACATAAAGTCTCTATTTTTTGAAGTCTTTCCTCCATTCAGTGCTTCATCTCAACTTTCCGCAACAGTGCTTTTATTAAAATTTATAGCGTGAAGAAAATCATTGAGACGAAAGATCTGTTGCCATTTTTGTTTCGCGAATTTGAACAAATAAAATTCTGTATTTTGTTCTGAGGTTTTCCTGTAATCGGTGGATTTAAAATATTTCCTTATTGGTTATTTTTCCGCTTGACATAACTTTTATTTTTGAGGTAGACCGTGCAAAGCCGGGCGACGCAGCTAGCTTTACATCAAAAATTGTAATTTAACACTGAACACACAACGTACACAGGGAACGCACAAATACGTGGCTTGGTGGTTCGTGGTTGAACTGGACACGAAATATGAGAACAACAAAATACTTCATAAAGGCTTTCAGAACATTCGAAAGGATGCACTGTCAGGTATATACTCAGAGCAAAATAATTGATTTTACCAAAGTTAATAATAGCTCAAAAAATAATTCACATTTACGTAAATTCTTTCAGAAACTTATTTTTAAAATTTTAAACTTTGGAAATATAAGGGGAAAATCGATTTTTTTCGAATTTCTAGACAAGAATACTTCCTTAAATTCCTTTTCAAACCGCTATTTGTTATTGTTATTTTTTGAGCCCGTTTCGTGATATATTTGCATCAAATATTATAAATTTCTATTTCTGCGACCTCAGGAATATCATATTTTTTGAATCGTTTTATTAGTCATATTTCTTCATATAAAAGCTCCCAATCATTCTTTCATTGCGTTTACTTTTTACCCGACTGCGCGTGCGCGACGCAAAGGAAGGTAATTTTTTTATCACTCTATGTAAGTATGTATGTATGGACGTTTCTATGTGGCGTTCTACAGGCTAAATGCCTTGGCCAATTTTGGTAATTCTTACGTCAATCGATTTGTCTCTACCTCGGGAGTGTCACTAAACACATGACAGTAATCAACAGCACCATTTAAAAAACCAGTTGCCATTTTAGTACGGTGCAAATAGACCAAAAAAGGGAGTAACTTCAACATCCAAAGCAAAAGTTTCCCTTCAACTCCAAATTGTTATATACAGTGCACATATTGTTTGGTAAAAAGTTACACCATTTTCAGCGTCGGGTTTTGGGGGAAGGGGCGGGGAAGAAGTTGGTAAATTAGTAGTTTTATCAGTTTTTCTGAAATATTTAGACAACTATGGGTTTAAGCGCAAAAAGTGCAATATCTTACTAATATTATATATGCGAAAGTTTGTCTGTATGGATATATGGATGTATGGATGTTTGTTACTCTTTCACGCAAAAACTACAGAACGGATTTTGATGAAACTTTACAATAATATAGCTTATGCATCAGAATAACACATAGGGTAGTTTTCGTCCCGTTATGGGGGCAGAACCCCCTTAGGGGGGCAATAAAACACAATTTTTGTATAAATTCTCTAATATTGGGATGAAAAAATACTTGCACATATTTACATTATATGTCCATCGAAAGCTCTGATTTTTCTGCTGAAGATGGCACCTGTTCGAAATTTCTAAGCAGAATAAAAAACGAGTTATGAGCTTTTTAGATCCATGCTCGAAGGCTTTCCTCAACTCAATACAGTATTTAGTGTATCATCTCAACTCCCTGTCGATAGCATCAATTGTTGTATTCTTGACTTTCTTCGCTTTTCGTGATTGTTCAAGGCTTTTCTCAAGTCAAATCTTGAAGTAAGATTTTTGCACAAGATTGGCAAATAATACATGATTTGGCTGATGATTTTCCATTTAAACGGAACTTTAATGTAATTAATGGTTTTTATCATTATTTATGCTGATTGAACACTTACTCATTATCCAAACAACCAGCAGATCGCCAAAATTTTTGCAGAAAGATTTCCGTAGCTGATGCATTTGGCAGTTTTTTAAACGTTGCTGTTTTTGAAGCCGAAGACTACGTCATAATGTTTCTCAGCTTTCACCATGTAAACAAAATATCGCCAATCAAAGAATTTTCAAAAGACTTTTTACTGTGTTAAATAATCCAGCAACTAAATTAGGCAAATCCATAAACAGCACAAAAACTTCCATTAATTTTCCTTTTTGCACAATTTCAAACAATCACCAAATTTTATTACTTATTTTGGTAACATTTCGGATGAAACTGTTTAGCGCCATTTTATGGTGACCAAAAATATCTCAGCATCTGGCGACGATATCTCTGTAACGAAAATTAATATCATATCGTTTTACAAAGTAAGGAAAGAATGGGAGAGCATCATCGAAGGTACAGCGAAACAACTTTCGCAAATTCGGTAAAATCGCACCAAGAGCCACAATGATTGAAATTTCCCGAAATAACTAAAGCAAGTATAAGGGGATTACGAGCGCAGCTACTTTTTTTTTAATCACTTCGTACTTCATTAGCCATACAGAGAAGGTTTTAGACTCCATGTTAAAAAAAGTATCAACAGATTAATCTTTTGAAACATGAGAAGATTAATTTCATGTTTTTTAAATTTGTATATGCTTAAATATAGTGCTTTCGTTTCTAAATCAATACTACTTTGTTCTTTATACTTATTGCTATTTTAGTTTTATGGGCAAGGAAGAAACTCGATTTTTAATCATGTCAAAAAGATGTGTTTTAAATTCTTTCACTTAAAACAGAAAACAAAAGCAAGTAACGATTTTTTCTAATAATTATTACTGACCCAGGCAACGCCGGGTATTTTTGCTTACAAAATAAATCTACACTAAATTACGAACAAAATGGTCCTAAGCCTTATTTTGTTAAGTGAACGTTTCCAGAGATACGGAGGGTGTAAAAATAGAAAATTTTCGTATTTCTTTAGATTTTTCCGAAAAAATATTCATTATCACTAAGGAAACTAATTTTTTGTATGAACTGTGTTTTGTAAAAGCAAATTACGATTTTAGGAGCCGGTGTGTTTGTGATAAGCCCTTGATGGAATGACAACCTCACCACCGACTCAAGGGGTTCTACTTTTAAGGGAAAAGAGCATTTCATTGACCGCGTGACTATATAAATCTGCGGCACGGAGAAACCCAAACTTTCTCTAGACAATGTCGCAGTAAGAATGAATAGATTTTGTACATAGACAATTTTGAGATACAAAAATGTGCGTAACAATTATGGTTTATAATTATATCATTTTTAATGATAAAATTTTTATAAGTGCAGCTTTCGAAGTTTTTTCTTTAGAAAATACAGCTTAGAAAATACAGACAAATAGCATATTTGTCTGTATATTGCAACCATATTTTATCAAACTTTTTGAAGTTCATAAACTGAGTTCAATACTAATGTTTAATAAAAATTATTCATATTTAATAATAATGATAAAAGGTATTCACCAGCATTCAATCCTCTTCAAACATAGCACCGTCCTCTTCTAGATCTTCGTCTATGATATTATTGTCCCTGTGAATACATTCTAAACCTGAGCAATTACTGCTTATGCTTGAGCAGTTAGACCACTATTTCTGCATTTGCAGTTACGGACGCATTCGTCTTTGCAAACGTACACTATGGGGGAAAGTAATTCCTGGGGAGCTGCAGAACGCATTGCCGTAATTGTGGTTTCAGGTCTTCAATAATCTTCTTCCACCCCCCCACTGGAGTGGATTCTTTTTCTCATTCAGCCACTGCTGGACCTAGTGGTAGGTTCTATATAAATGCTTTCTGGAAGCTGCTGAAATGATGGGTAGTGCAACCAACTTGAACAATGAATATATGGGCTGCTTTGAAATAGCCTGCAAGTAACACTGGTAGCAAAAGCTATCTAGATCTTCAGTATTCTTGGCTCCAAACATCGCAAGAAGGAAATGCTTTCCCGCGTCAGCCCTTAGAGCAGGAATTAAAATGGAGGAAGCAAGTCCAATCATTGGCTTAGCAAAATCTTACCCGAAGACCCCAAGTCACGTGAGTCAACAATGACAAATGGTTCGCACATTTTGCGTGAAACAAGCGAGAGAGAAATCCGATTTCTTCCAATGCTTTGCTTAAAAATCCATCACGCCTTGGTTTCATGAATGAAAGTCTTCACTGGGTCATTCCATGCGAAATGAGCAAAATTCGCAAAAAAGTGGTGGCCGCATGGCAACAGATTTTTATGAAATTTGGTATACAGGTTCCTTTTATACCTACAGAAAAATATCTAGAATATTTTTGCTTAAAATATTTTATTTGAATAGTTACATGCGATTGAAAATTGATCAAATTGAACAGCATTCTCATAAATGCTTAATGTTGCACTTTTGAAGGCTTGTATCTTATTAACTATTTAATGAAAACATAAAAGTTATATGTTGTTGTAATCTATGGAGTAGGGTAATTAATCTGATATCAGTAAAATTTTCAAAGTTATTATAGTTAACTTTTAACCGAGTTTCAAAAACTGAAAATATTTCAATTTTCTCATAATTAAGCATTTTATTTTTTAATCTCAATGTTTAGCTTTGATGAAATTAATACCCAATAATGTGCTAAGTATCATAAAAGAAATACCATACTTTTGAAGTTATATTTTAACTCCTTTGTCTTCAGAATCAGTTTTAAACTTTGACATTTTGCAAAATGATGATTTTCCCCTTCACATACCCACAAAAATTCAAATGAGGGAAAATTCAGACAACTTTCAAATTTTGCAAGAATATAGAGCTGTGTTTCTACTATTTGCTTGAAGAAACTCGAAATTGGTTTTTGATTTCCAAACGTAAAATAAAATTCAGAAAAATAGCCTTTTTTTTGTTTAAGTGTCAATTCATACAGGTTCGACGGATGGGTGCGCTCGACCATTTTTAATTTTTTTTTTTTTTTTTTGAAATTCATATTCCGAAAAGCTGCATATGAAATATGTTTAAAACCACTTTTATTTTTTCTCTCAACTAGACCTTTGATTTTTTAAGGTCATCAAAAGTGATTTTCGTAGTCAAAAATTGGACTTTTAGACCTTCGCATTTTAGCCGAAATCTATTTGAATTACATTTATGACAGTTAATTTAACGCTTTGATGTTAAAATGCATAAGTTGATAGTCTTACATGCTGAGTTACGTAGATGTAAGTTAATAATTAAAATAATGGCAACAGGTTAAATTTCAAGGCATGAAAAATTTTACTCATTTCAAAGGGGGATAACTCACGTAGGGGACGGAAACACAAAATGAAATATGACAAAAACTAATCACTGGAACCATGCTAAAAAGAATATGTAACTGTTGCTGTGTGTTTGTGCACCCTTTATAGATTACAGCGCCTCAAAAATCGCAAAAATGACGAAAATGACATTTTTAGACCCTTATAAACCAAAAGGGAATGGAATTAAAAATAAAATTTCCTGGCCAATTGAATATTCCGTTCAAGTACTATACATGTTATACATATTGTTTTTTCTATTTGGTTTGTAAAAAAGATACAGGTCTTTGAAATTAAGCAATTTTGCTAGTCAATTCACACACTAAAACAAATAAAAAGTGTGAAAACGTCATGGCACCTTCTTAAATTGCGTATATTGTGCCCTATATAATACATTATACTGAAAAAACATATTGTAATTTTCAAAATAATTATTTTAATTTGATAACTTAGAAATATTTGAACATGAACGAGTGGAATTGACTGAGCTGGCGGTGTATTTCATGTATTTCTGCCTTAGCCCTGGCTATAGGGCGGTAACTTACTGAATGAACGAGTAGTTTATACTGTAGGGAACCTGTATGGATTGACCCTTACGTGAAATTACGAGAATTCAAAGAATTAGATAAACGACTAAATGATGCAAAAGCAAGTAAAACTAACATTTATTTCAATTTAAAAAAATGTACATTTCAGACTGTACTTCATAAACATGCTTTTTAGAAAATGAAACACGAAAGAAATGGTTAGTTTTGCTAAACTTACAAAATAAAAGGAAGTAACTAATGAAATTTTACTTTATTCAAGTTACTCTAGTAACAAAAATACGCTGATACCAATGATTAAAATTAAGTAGCATCTAAAAGACACTTCAATATATTATGTAAAAAAAAAAAATTGAGTAAATTTAGAGCATTCTCTCATCTTCAAAAAAACATTTGAAATAGAGGAAAAATTAAAAATTTTGGAAATTTTCTATTTTTTTAAGTACAATTTCGTCATTAAGAAATTCCTAAACAGTTACTAAATTAGAGCAGATAGTTACTTATAGATAGTTTTTTAATCTGAATCATTTTTACTGTTATATTTTCATTAAAAGAGCTACAAGAGTGATTTAAAATCTGAAGTGAATTGGCAACATTTCAATCTTTGTTAACATCTCCGATTCAAAAATAGATCCGAATAAATTTTACTTTGCTCTTTCTCAATAGATATTTGTTTATAGAAAGCGGAAATATTTATTTTTTAAGTGTACGTTTATAACTGATGGAGTTATTGAGTCACAAACTGGCAGCAATGAACTCTGAAAATTTAGGCTTAGCGTAAACATCAACTTCTAACTTTAAAAACTGTTTGTTACTTTGTTATTAAACTTTCATACTTTGCATTTCCTCATAGATATGCATGGTTTACCTAAATAAAAATTTTCATTGAAATTTGTGACACGTCAGCCACAGCTGATTTGCTCATTTCGCATGGAATGACCTCACTCCCTCCATTTTATTTCTTCTCAATCCGTCAGCCACTGCACTGGGGTCAGCTTTGAGATCGTTAAAGACTAGATGCTTCGTACGAAGAATGTCATTGACTTGCACTTTTCTATACGGTGAAATTTTTCCCTTGTAAATAGATGATACAGTGTCGCATCCTGTGAAGGCGTACATTACTAAGAGTACACTTTTCATATCTCCAATGCCTCGCTGAATATCCGAAATAGTGTACACGTTTTCCTGGTGATTGCCTTTCTTTGGTACCACCATTTTCGTTTTGTTTTCTGATGGTGTGTGAAGAGTCAACAAGACTACTAAGTCCGTATCATCACCAACCACACAAACTTCAAGTCCATTCTTAGCTTTACCAATAGCTTTTAAAACTAATAATAAGTCAACGTTATCTGAGGCTTGATGAACTGCGCAACCGCCTCTTCGCAAAGTGCATTGTAAGGAGAGAAATAAGGCCCATTTTGTTCTTAGCGTTAGCTACAAATTCACTTTCGATTCAGAGTCACAACTGACTTCAACTGCATTTATGTCGAGGGCTGCATACTAAGTGCCTTGCCTCCATTATTTTTTATATACCGATAGATGGCAGCACCATCACCGGAAAATTCACTTTAATGGATAGTTACATCGATTTAGTCAATTGTTTGATTGAGTCGAAGTTTCAATATTAAAACTTTGATTAGCGGCAACTCTATGATTGAAGTACTTTTGCTTAGGCAACCCTATATCATCGGTTTTGTAATATTTTTACTTACATTTGTTTTATATATTTCGTGTGGAAATTCAATGAGGGTAAATTTCACATTTTTGGGCACCTCTTAGACTCTGGCAACCCTAATTAGTTCACACACGCTACCTTACTTTCCCGTTTTCTTTACAGCTTTTATTCTTCATTTATGGCAACTAATTTTGGAAACTCGATGAAGGTAAATTACTTATTTTTGGGCACTTTTTAGTCTCTGGCAGCCCTGCTTAGGGACCGGAAAAAGGTAGACAACCTTACTTTAGCGTTTTATTTATAGCTTTTACTCTTCATTTATGATAACAATTTCCGGAAACTCGATGAGGGGTAAATTATCTACTTCATTGGAAACCTTTTATCATCTGACAATCTTGATTAGGGAACCGAAAAACGTAGGCAACCTTAGTTTAGCGTTTTACTTCCATCTTTTGCTCTTCATTCATGGTAGCGATTTTCTGAAACTCGATGAGGGTAAATTACTCATTTTCAGGCACCTAACCCCTGGCAATCATGACTAGTTCACGTGAAAGAGGTAGAAATTCTTACGTTCACGTTTTATTTACAACTTTTACTTTTCATATAAGACAAAAATTTTAGGAAATTCGATAAGGGTAGGTCAAACCTAGTGGGATCTAAGACTATAACCACATGTGGTGCCGCTTAGCTTCTTTTAGACTACAATACGACTGTACAATATCACTTTTTATTAAAATTGTTTAGTTATATCTGTTAACGTAGTAGTTGTAATTTCATTTTTCTAAAAAAATCTTAAAAATGCGAAAATTTTCTACTTTTACACCCACCGTAACTCTGGAACCGTTCAATTAACAAAATAATGCTTAGGACCATTTTGTTCGTAATTTAGTGTAGATTATTTTGTATATTGCATTTTTTGCGCTAAACCCTATATTTTCTAAATATTTCCGAAAAACTGATAAAACTACTAATTCACCAACTTATTTCCCCCCTCCCCCCAAAACCCGACGCTGAAAACGGTGTAACTTTTTACCGAATAATATGTGGACAGTATACAACAATTTGGAGTTGAAGATAAACTTTTACTTCGGATGTTGAGATTTATGTCTAATTGCACTGTACTATTTTGGCAGTGTGGAATCGGCGCACGCTGGGTGTCGCACACTGTTGCACGCTACCTGCGTGCTACAAATGCAGGCAGTTTTCGCTACCTCAATTTTTACCCGACTGTGCGTGCGCGACGCAAAAGAGAGCAATGTGTTTATAAGTCTATGTATGTATGTTTGTTCCTACGTAGCGTTCTGCAGGCTAAACGCCTTGACCAAATTTGGTAATTCTTACGTCAATCGATTTGTCTTAACCTTGACAGGTTAAGACAAATCGATTGACGTAAGAAACAAAAAGCAGAATAGAAGGATCGACAGTCGGGGGACCATTCAAATTTTACCGGGTTCTTTGAATCAGAAAGGAATAGGCCCCAACTGTTGATCCTTCTATTCTGCTTTTTGAATTTATGATTTGCCTTATCTGTGTGCGGCTATAAAACTATTTCAACGGTGTAGTTATTCAGTAGTACTTAATAACATTCTAAACTACTGGATTTATACATTTTTCTTTTTAGTTTTTTTGGTTTTTACGCAGTCGGGTTTTTTTGTTTTAATTTGATATTTTTTTTATTAGCATCAAGTACTTAGTGGCGTGCACAGTAGGGTAGTTCAACAATGCACGTAAAAAAAAGTTACTCTCATCAATATTTTTAGATTTGTGGAAAGTAATCTACTGGAATAAGTAATTTTCTTATTTCAACTGAAAGAGGGTGCTTAACCCCCTCCCCCAAACTTCATAAGTATTGGGAGGGGGACTAAAAATATATTGAACTGAAAAAACAATGCTACATATTATAATATACACGAGTAATATGCATATACATTGCAATACAAGAACTATTTACAGAAAACAGCTGGAGAAGTTAAATGTTTCTAAATTTATAGACATTTTCTCTATAATGTTAAATTAAGAGGTCATTGAGCACCCTCTTAAAATTTGAGTAAGAAGCTAAAATTTTTAAAGTATAATACTATTAGAATGTCAAAGAAAATATATACAGGGGCGTCCTGGATTCTAGCTGAAAAAAAGTTTTTTTGAAGCACTCTAATGCACAGGATGTGACAAGGGACACCTGTTTGCCTGAGCCCGAGATTGAAGCTGACCCGAGATTTTTCAAATTAAAGGTGAAACATGTGTAGGGATGTAGGGGCAAACAATTAAACAATATGGAGGGAGGTAGAAAAAGTTATTTGGGGTGAAATATATGTAGGGACGTAGGGGGTACTCTATATGGAGGAGGACCAGTAAAAGTCATTTTTCAAGGGTTCTAAAATTTCTGGGCAAGCCATTGCAATTACTTCAGCTGGTTGCGAGAGAAATATGGTTCGTTATTCTAATAATGTCCTAAAAAAATCTAAGTCTCTGCGCAAACGAATATTTCTCTGAAAAACGAATAACTGAAGATCAAATATTTAAAATCGCTACTTTCCCAGCCTTTCCACGCAAAATCTAAACAAAGGTAGTCCACGATACTGTTGATCGTTATCGGCCATTCTTTGTATATTCGAAATGCTTAGAATACGTGTAAGCACCTCAAAAAGATTTGTGAAAATCAAAAAATTTTGAAAGTATTTTAAATTTATTTGCGATCAAAATGACTGATCTGGCTGTTCTAATGTCAAACCATTTCAAAAGTTTTATAATAAAAGCGAACTTGTACTACACTAGATTAACGAAAACGTCCTGTAAAATATTACCAATATAAAGCTAATATAGTCAACCAAACAAAGCGCATCTATTTTTAATATTTGTCTTATTATTACGTTTGTTTTGTGAAGAAGAACAAGTAATGGTAATATTCTCCCAGACAACGAGTGTTCCTCGTCAGGACAACGAACAAGCTCCACCTATTGTACCGAATGCAGAAAGGAATTCCTTTTACGTTGCTTCCGCCATAAAATAGCAAACTTCTAGTTCTGCGGTGCAAAGTAAAACACGAGAAGAAGGAGCGAAACATATATTTGCACTTTTCAGCGAATCATTGATACCAAATACATAAGTAAAAACTACGAAAGAAAGCTGCACTGAAAGCTGTTTTCTTCCCTTGCTTTTTGAAATAAAAATACGAACTTCTCGCTGGGCAACGGATGGTATTATTTCATTTTAGCAATGAATAAAAATGTATGAAAGTGTTACTTTTTTTTCTTCGAATTTCGCTATGTTCCAGTTTTTTTAACTTTACGAGTTTTTGTCTACAATTTAAAGAAAAGAAAAAATGAAATTTTAGAAGAATCATCTAAGTTTTCTGTCTTTGCGTTTTCTATCTTTACGTTGATTTTAGTAAACTTTTTTATGCTTTTGTTTGGTTAAAACTGCAAGTAAGTTTTCTTTCCTGTTTTGAAATTAAAGGTTATATAAGTTCACATTACCTGATTAACTTCGCATTGAAAAAAAGTTACTAAGCAGGAATAGCTTATAGCACTGGATAAATCATTCCACAAATGAATTATAGCAAAAAGTTATCAAATTCTTCATACAGGTGCTGTGAGAAAATTAATAAAAGTTTTTAAGTACTTGGTTCCAGTTACTCTTAACAACATTCATTGTGAGCAAACTTACTTTAAAACTATGAAAAATCATCGCTTATTATTATTAATTGAAATATTACGAACGTGAATACATTTTAAGAAAAAAAAATAATTATTAAATAAAAACAAAAAAAAAACAGCCTGCGTAAAAACCAAAAAAAAAAAAAATCTGAGAAGAAAAAAAAAATATATGCCCAATAGTTTAGAATGTTATTAAGTAACACTGAATAACTACACCATTGAAATAGTTTTATAATCAATACACACATAAGACAAATCATAAATTCAAAAGCAGTATAGAAAGATCAACAGTCGGGGCCCATCCCTTTTTGACCACTTAAGGAACCGCGTAAAATTTGAATGGGCACCGACTGTGGCTCCATCTATTCCGAATTTATAAATTTTTCATACCAATTGTGTTATTGAATGCGCCGAAAGATAATTAATTAAAGCTGACTATTAATTACACGTTTTTTGAAACCTGTAATTTAGGATTTAAGAGATAGCATCAAAACACACAAAATACCTTCGCTTGAGATATGATCATTACATTCATTTTTAAAACTTTCTTGGTAAAGTTGGCATTTCCCCAAAAGAGATAAGAACAAGCAAATGAGGCAATTAGAGTAAGTGGTTAGATAAGAATTGTTTCGTCAATAGATAGGCACATATTACGGTTGTATTTTATTTTTTGAATTGGAAAGCAAATTAGTGCTATTTTTCCCCACTTTTGTGCCTTAGATGAAATTATTTTGTACATTTGATAATATAAGAAGATATTACGTGACAATTTAAAAAAAAAAATGTACTTCGATTTCTTAGAATCATACTTTTTTTTTCCAGATGAACCAAACATAAGATCATTTCAAGTTATTATTTAACTTAAAATATTGTTGCTTATCTTACTGTAAAATAGTAAAATTCATGAAAGGAAACTTGATGTTTACAATCAGATATAACAGTTAAAAGCTAAAACATACATTTTACTGACACAATTTGAAAGAATTTTCTATTTAAATGACAATGTTGAAATTACTCTAAAAATAAAGGAAGAAAGGGGTAGAATTAAATTTTATTTTAAGTCTTAATTTTCAATTTGTGAATGACAGTTAAAACTAATAATTTACTTATTGGTGTAGTGAAGTTCTGCTAAGCAAAAAGTTCAAACTTTAGCAATTACTTGCTCAATTTATTTTTTTTCATTTATTATTATTGCATTGATATTATTATTACTACTTTCGACTTCTACGACTGAAAGAGATTGTCTTTGCACTAGTTTTTCATGTTTTCTTTCGACGTATTGTTTCACGAGTTGCTTTGTTAGACAGTTCTTAGGATCTAGATAGTTCATAAATAAAGGAATGAATAAGGGCAGGATAGCAAAATATTTTTTGCATCAGTTGAATTAACTTCGATGATATTTTGACTTAAATTTCTTTTCCTTGTATAACTTTGCAAGAAGAGTCAGCAATTGTTATGAGTCATTGTCCAGAAAAAGTAACTTTTGTACGCAGATACTTTTTAATATTGAAACCTTTTGTTTTCTTTTTTTTTAAATCCTTACATAAGAGTGCTACCTACTAGAAGTAACCATAAACAATGGCCCATCTAAGTTCCAATTATTTTACTCATAAATAAACAAAAAATATAAAAAATGAATTGTTCACGGAAATAAAAAAAGAAGCTTTTAATATTTGAAAATCTTGACCTATTTAATATCAAAGCAGTAATTTTGCTAATTGTGCAAACAATCAGCCATTTAAGTGATTAGTAGGAAAATAATGTCGAGCTCTCTCAATTAAAGTACGGCTTAGTTAGTAGTTTCAATTTTATGTAAAAAAATAGTATTTAGAAAATTTGAGGATATACCGGCAATTTATAATTTTGGTAGAATGTCTATTATTGCTGCATTTTCCCCTCCATCATTTATCTTCACCTCAGAAATAATAACATTGATAAGGTCTGTCACGGAGGTGAGGAATTTTTCATTAATATAGACCTAATGGATACATTTTTCAGGGAAAATTTCTTTATCTTCGTTGCTACAATATGCACATGTAAAGTATGTGAAAATATGTTCACTTCTTTTTTACATTAATTTACATCCCTGAAATTCAAGGTCACGGAGATGAGAAATCAGAATAACCACACTAGGTGTGTAAAACAAAATCTGACTTCTTGTTTTTCGACAAAAAACTCACAACTTTTTATATGGCTGAAAATAAACAATGGGGTTCCCTTGTATCATGGAAAATAAAATTTGATGTCATTACTGCCACGTGCTAATGAGGAATGTGTTTGGGTAACGGGGGTGAGAATTTATTGTGTGACATGACTCCTTGTCCTACTAAAACAAGCTAAAACACAATATTAAAAAAAAATAAATATACTTAAATAATAAGTATTTGAGACACTTGTGTATTAATATAATTGAGAATAATAAATAAATAAGTATATACTTTTAATTAAACAAATTATTAAGCAGCATAAACAGCCACACAAGGTGTGTGACATGCCACGAAGGTGAGAATTCACATGTTGTGAACCAAAAATATAAAAATAAAAATTATTATTAAAAAATTGTTGGCAGGATTAAATAGATATATTTTTTAAGAAATTAAAAATCATTGTAAAATGAATTTTTTCTTAACGTTTTTACTGTAAAAGGCGGGTGACAGGAAAGTTACACTTTTTGCAGAATGACCCTTATTTGACTAAAGAAGATTTTTCACTGCTACCCCTTGGAAGAAGATTAGAAATTTTAAAAAATAAGTAAAAATAAAATAATAAACACCAAGTATGTAAGTTTAATTAAGATAATAAACAATAATGCATCCATTAATATATAAAGTAATTGAAAAATGACTAAAGAAAGGTTCATGCTGCGTTCTTTCGGAATAAGACTAGAGAAAACCTAGAAAAGCATTGGATAAAACCTAAAAAGCATTTAAAATTTGCTCAGATCCTTTTTTTTTGTTTTTTAAATCATACAAAAACAAAATTTAAACAAAACATTCAAATTCTGATAGATTGCTTAAATGACTGTCTGCTTCATTTGCAATGATTTCTGGAACAAAATTGCTCACAAATAAGTTTTTGCACACTTTATTTTTACTTGAATATCTACAGCTCTTTTCTAGCAAAAAATGTTTCTTTGATTCATTAAATTTACTAGTAATGGTCTATGCTGTAGGACGCACATTTTGATTACCATTATTAATAATTTGTAAAATACGGATAAATTACCATACGCTCATCTTGAAAAACTACCAAGATATTTAAAGGCAATTATATTTTATTTGAAATAGGGCTTAAGAGTTTAATTAATATCCTTTTTTTTTTTACTTTTTCTATTAATCTAATTTTTTCGGATCACTCTATTGCATATCAAGCACAGAAAAAAAAGGGTATAATTTTATCAGCGGGAAAAATAATTAAGAAAATTACATCTAGAAATACAAATAGCGATAAACAGATTTCAATTGTCTCACATAAAAGCACAAAATGCCTTATAAAATAATAAAACAAAGAAATTGATTTCTGAAATCCAATTGCCATAATCAAAAGAAAATTTAACAATTATAGAGTAGAATCAATGATTTCATCCTTTGAATGACACTTTTTTAGAAAAAATTTTTTTATCTCACTTTTCATCTAATTTGTCCTTGTAAAACAGTGACGTGTCCTATAGTGCTAACGAGAAATCGATGATGCTCTGAAAAAAAATCACACTTCTTCTCCAAACAGAAAACTTCAGTTGTGTCCTACAAAATAAAGAAGAAATAGATAATGGCCTTTCATACCAATTCACTTTAAGAAGTGAAAAATAATGATTTAAAAAAAACGGCTCCATTAATGCGTCGATTTAAACATAGGTCTTGATATCAATGAAATCAATAATATAGTTAATTTACTAAACTTTGTATTAACTTTGCTTATGAACTGTTACATGTATCAAATAAAAAAAAATCAAATGAGTTAATTATCGTTTGCCTGCACCTTTCATGATGCATTTTATTCATTCTACTGTGAGCTGGGGTTAAACTAAAAGAGTTGTGTTTTTCACGTTTAGTTAATTGAGAAATGTAAAGGGGAATAAAGATTAAACCGAAAGATTATTTAATAAAATTTGTATTTAAAACCCTTTTTCTCTTCTTTATCAAGATGTTGGTTTCATACAAATATCATTTTGTCTTACATCTTACATAACGTTCTCGCTTTATTTTATCGCCAATTCTAGATTCATTTTCGTTAAAAAAAAAGTCCCTACCCCTCCCCCCCCAAAAAAAAAAGACAAATTGAATTTTTGACTTCTTGGATTTAAATTTTTGCTTTTCGCAATCACGAGTGTGTGTGTTGACCTGGTGCATGTATATGTGTGTGCGTTGAGCTGGTGCATGTATATATGTGTTAAGTGGTATGTGTGTATGTATACGTGCGTGCTCATGCGTGTGTGTGTAGGCATATGTGTGTAGGATATCTACGCCGATACCCAGTAGCTCGCTGGAGGAGCAGCATCCGCGGCGGTGCTGCTGCAGAGAAAGGCGAGGGCAAAATAAAATCAAAGGACCGACGGACCCATAAAACGGTCAAGTGAGAACAATAAGCATTTTGTGATTGTGCGAAAAGCCTCGTGAAAACTATTTTAACTGATATCCGCACAATAGGTTACCTTATTACAATGTGTCGACTGATCTAGAGATCCAAAATTCTAGTAACCCCCGTTCCAGTGCTTTTCGAAATTTCAAGTTAAATCATTTTTGTCGCTTTTTGTTTCTCTAAACAATAATAAATAAATAAACGTATTTTACTAAGTAGTAAAATATGTTGACGCAAATGATGGAGCTGTGAAAAACTTCAAAGATAACGTGCAATTTATCAGTTCGAAGAATTTATTATATCCACCATGTCTAGATGTCTTTTGATGCTATGGTGCCACTCCTGTTGTTCATAACATTTTGGAGGGTAAAAGTGATTCTTCGACTTTTGGAGTCGTTAGCAAGGTATGCCTACGGTCATAAAATAAAATTCGGCGTATCGAATATTTCGACTCGACAAAAATCGACTTACCGAAAGTAAATAACATGGATTCTAAAGGAATAAATATTCACTTCGAGCAGTCGAAGGTTTTGGTTCATCGATGTTCGACTTCTGGCAGTTTCATTGAATTCAAGGGGTTAACATCGTACCAGCCAGGCAATTCTGATTTCCTCGTTAGGTACGGTTACTCGTTAAATCAGGGCTCGTTAAAGGGAATTCATTTGTAAATATCAAACAACAAGTTAAAAAACGTGAGCAACTTTACATTAATGTTTCATTAGAACTGTGCATAATATTTGAAAACGAAATTACAACAGATTAAAAATTCATAATTAATTTTTTAGCTAACAACGATATTAAAATATAGTGCGTACCTGTAGATAATTATTTTAACCAAATTGCGCTCGAATTCAAGAAAACAAACAGTAAGATACCGTGTAACTTTTTCTCTTTCTTGTATGGTTATATGTGCTGGTCTTGAAACTGTTTAATATTTTATGCAACAAACCAGTTAAATAGATCAGTACTAACTGTTGATCAGTGCTAATACACTTATAAAATGTTCTTTGGAGATAATTTGGCCTAGCTTCAATAGTTGTATTTTGAATTACAGCTCTTGATTGCCGGTAGATTCAAATGAAACGAAAATCATATTTTCGAGTTCATTCACAAAACTAATTAAATTATGGTAAGGAGCTGTATTATCACATTCACCCAAAAAATACAGTCGTATAAAAGTTTTCTATTGCACTTGAACTAATTACATTCTAAGAGACAAATACGCTCTTATACTAAAGAGAAATTAGATTTTGTCAATAAAGCGGTTTAAATACAGAAAATCTTGCTGTTTCAAGCAATTGTTGCGGGTGTGGCAAATGAAGGTAGATATTAATTCATTAATGAAAGAAATTTAAACTTTGGTTTTAAATTTTTATGCATTTAAGTAATATTAATTATGCTTCTTATTATTAAATATCAAATTTTCTAAAATGATTTTTTTTAACGAAATTTAGATCAAACTAGAAGCTCTTTCTAAATACATTAAATTATAAAAACTCCAAATTTTTCAAAAGTTAGATCAACAAAGCATGTTTCTTATGGAAAGCAAACTGTATTTGTTACTCTCTATTCATGCGTTATTACTGACTTGTAAAGTAGGGGAATGTGGAGCAAAAATTGAAATGGATAAGATCACTGAGTTTTTTCTAAACGAAAAAATCGGAAATTTGTTTCGAAAATTACAGTACATAAAGAAAAAACATTGTATTTTATGATAAAACTAGCGTTGAAACAGTATTTTTTATTTTTGGCAGTAAATTTGAGTCCTCAAAAAGAAGTGGAAATTTTTCACTTTTATTTTTCATGGGGCAAAGTAAAAAATAAAATATTTTTCTAATGAAATATTTTCTATTCAATTCTAAAACATATTTTTGATCAAAAGAATCAATGAATAAAAGGTTGAAGGAATAAATAAAAAAGATAATGAAACAATAAACGAATAATTAAATGAATAAATCAATTAATCTATAAAGATAAATAAATCGTCGCCTCAGAGCAACATATCAAATGTATGATATCTTAGTATTTTTTCTGGTATTAGATATCTTACTGTTGCTTTGAGGTGACGAAATGAGCGAGTAAAAGAAAGAATGAATAAGTGAATGAATAACCAATTAGGTTAATTAATACATGAAAGAAGTTAACTGAATTAGTTAATAAATGAATATGTAAGTGATTTATATCAAATGATTGAGTGAATAAATGTGAAACAAACTATTTCAGTTTGCCCCATCCACTTTTCTCCGTATGTACTTGACTAGTTGCATAATTTGTTTAAAATGCAAATAAGCTTAATATTAACTAAATTAATACTGCATTGGATGTAAGGAGGTCTCAATATTTTAAATGCTAATAACAAGAACTTTTGATTTTTTAGCAATAAAAATAATTTTTGACTTAGAACAATACATTACAATATGTATCAAATTCTTAAAATTGAGTGAAGACTCAGAAATAATGACATTTATAAGGTCTGTCACGGAGGTGAGATTCATGGAGGTAATGAATTTTCCATTAATGTAGGCCTAATAGATAGATTTTCAGAGAATTTTTTTTTCTTTGTTGCTACAATCTGTACATGTTAAGCATATGAAAACATATTCACTTCTTTTTTTTACATTAACTTACATCCCTGAAATTAAATTTCACGGAGATGAGAAGTCACACTAACCACACTTAGTTTTTAAAGCAAAATCCACCTTCTTGTTTTTCGACAAAAAGCTCACAACTTTTTACATGGCTGAAAATTAGCACGGGGGCTCCCTTGTATCACGGAAAATGAAATTTGATGTCATTACGGCCACGTGTTAATGAATAATGGCATTTTGTGTTTCGGTAACGTAGGTGAGAATTTATTGTGTGACGTGACTCCTTGTCTTTCTGAAATGAACACAATATTAAAACATTAAGTATACTTAAACAATTAGTATTTGAGACACTTGTGAAAGGAATAATAAATAAGTTAGTACATACTTTTAATTAAACAAGTTATTTAACAACATAAACAGTCACACAAGGTGTTTGACATGCCACGGAGGTGAGAATTCACAAATACACTTAAATAAAAAAATATTATAAAAAAATGTTGACAGGTTTAAATAGATATATTTTTGATGAAATTAAAAACCATTGTTAAATAATTTGTTCTTCAAAATTTCTTCTGTAAAAGGCGTGTGACAAAAAACACTTTTTGAAGAATGACCCAGGTAAGCTTTCATTGAAAACGTTTTTATATCATGCTGTAAAGCTACAACTACTAGAGCTACTAGTTCTATCTTTTGCTTCAAAAGAGAGGATATGTTATCCTACTCTTGCACTATTTACATCCTATTTTTTTTTTAAATTTTAGCACGTATATTCTTTTGCTTATCACTGCCTCATATGGCGCTTTTTCAAACATTTTTGTGTACGCCATGTAGTGCATTTTGATGATTAACTACAAGGTTGTTATAAAGCGGTTGTTTTGGGGTGTAAGGGTAATAAATACACTGCTCAAAACAATTAGGGGAGCAAGCAAAAAATTGCGCAACCGAATTTCACAGGTACGGCAGTAAAACGGCCGTTTCAGCAACATCCCGATTTCTGGTCTTATCTCCTTTTTTCTTTTTTTTCTTTTTTGGATTTTGACATCATGATCTTTGATTTGCATATTAAGTTTTCTTCTTCCGTTTCCTGGTAAGCTTTAAGTTATGGATAATTCATTTTATGTTACTTATAGGTACTTTGCGTAATTTTGTTAAAACCATGTGCTCCCCTAATAGTTTGAGCAGTGCACATAAACAGGATGTTAAAAAACACAAAACCATTTGCCTGAATCACTAATTATACATTTCATTCACGGTGTTTGAAGAACGAATCTCCTTGGGAGACCGAACAACCAATCTTTCTTGTAAACCCGGGGAGGAAAACGTATATTGCTTCAGCTGTACCTGAAAAAATAGAGTTCAACATGGGCGAACCGATAGCGTCTGATAGTGGTGGTCTTCAAAGACGTTTGTTTCCCGCCATGATGTCGGTTCGTTTGAATTTTTTTTACAAGTAGCATGATCTTTTCTCTTAATAACGACTGTTTTCTGTATTTTTGTCAGTTTAGCTGACGCACCTCTTCAAATGTTTTACTAACCGGTTTCCATGGAAAAATGGCTATTTATTCTTCGAAGAAGAGCATTTCTTCAAGCACTTGTGAAAGAAATCCATACGAAAGTGTTTTTGTGGAGATACATTGTTATTTTTGATACATCCTGTATTATTATTGGGTTAAATACTATGTGCCATCCTTACGCGTAATTATGATAGTTTTTTTTTTTTTTTGATTGAAATTCAAAATAAACATGTGATCATATCGTTTACGCTTTGTATAATAACGTTTAAATGACTTTCAGACTCATACTCCCTTTTCACTCTCTAGTCATGCTCATTCTCCAACTGAAATTGAACAACACAACTTACAATATAATTTTTTTTTTCATTCCTTTCAAAATACAAAGTGGGAAATTTGTTTACAAGTTTTTTCGGAAAAACTCTCGCTTTAAAGCGAAGTTATCGCATGCAAGTATATATGTTTTGCATGAATTGTAAATCATAGTGGATAACATAAAAAGCTTAATAATTAAAAATATTTTAACAATTTTCCATTATCCGTTCTAGCTAGTTCTACATGAAATTACCTGTCAAGTTTTCTGGAATTGTCTCTCAAATAAACCTTGACGGACCTTGGATATACAAGTGTTCAAGGTTTGAAGTTAATTTTATAAATTATCAAATACAATGTAAATAATAAATTACATTTTCCCATTTTATTGATGTATCAGAACTGTAGTAAAGCAAAGCAAAATCAACGTACTATAATTTTACTTTAAAAACATATGATTTCTTTCAAGTATACTATCACACAAGATAACTTTTTACTTGGAGTCTAAATGTAGGTGATTCCATTCTTTATCAAAATATTGAGAGGTAAATCATAAAATAATCAAATTTTGAGAAATATATTGTAGATGTGACAATTTCTAATGAAATATATGGTCACATTTGCTCCATGAATTCACTCAGGATAAAATGTTCAACCATTTAAAATAAATAACATTAGGATAAAATTTCAAAATGATTAAATAATCAGAAATAATTAAACAGAATATAATAAATAAATATTAATCAAATAATCATTGATAATCAAATTTCATATATTAGGAGAAAATTTGAAAAACCATTTGACATAGGTGAGAGACCACTTAAAGGGTTTAAAGACAAAAAATACATACACAAAAAAGTTTAAATAAACAACTGCAAGCAGAATATCTAAAATGAAGCACGTACAGATGAAAAATTTGAATTTATAAATTCAGCTTTTCAGCTGTCCACGTATTGCATTGACAGTTTGTGTCAAGATTAAAAATTCAGAATTGTCTCTGTAGAAAAACTGACATAAAAATATTCTGCTTCAAGTTTTTTAAAACTTCTTTTATTCCAATGTCTTCCATTTTTCAAACTTATTTCCGGGTTGTTTAATATTGCTTGAAAGGTGCATAGATACCCTAAACATCACTTCAATATTTTTAATATAAATAAGATAGCAAGATGTCAGATTCCAAAGCAGTTTGGTGAAATTCTGAATTCTTGTATTGACTTTAAGGCTCAAAAAACCTGATTTTTTTTTGTTATTAAAAATAATATTTTTAAACGGATGGAGTAGAACGACTTTTTGAATTTAAATTGTCAAAAAGCTTTGGCTGACGCTGACAATTTTACGTAAGGAATGATAATCCGTTTTTTTTTTGCTAAATATTTCATACTTCAAGAGGATATGAAAAACATTTTCAGCTGGTTGATTGCCAATGTGTTACTGTTGAAACTAAAACTTTGGCCCCACAGGCTTTATTGTTTTTTTTTTCGTTTGCATACATCTACTAATTATTCCTTTTAGAAGCTGAATAAGGGCCAAATTTAAGAGCAGGGCTAAATGAAACGGATGAATGTTTATTTTGTTATTAGTGTCGCATATCTGGTAATATTTTAACTGTGTCGTAACACATGGATTTTATTCCAGTCAGAAAAAAAAAACACATCTGAAGATCAAAGCATATGATAATGCAAAGAAATTCTCAAAATATCATATGGCATTATTTAACCCTAAGTAAAATCTTTGTACAATAAAAAGTAAACCACAAAACTTTTTCGTTATAAAAGTATCAGCAAACAAGTTTATCACTTTTAGTTTAGTTTCTTGTAATTATGGTATTATGAAGATATTTCAAAAAAAAAAAAAAAACACACACAACTGTATAGATGAGTTTTTCATTCTTGTTTTGCCGCAGGTGATAATCTAAAAGGGATAAAGCTTTTAAAATGTCCTCATAAAAGTAGCCGTGCAAGTTGGAACTTAAAATTTCTCATATAGTCAGTTATTAAAAAAACTAAAAATAATATCGTGCTTAATATGAGATCAAAATATATACGTAAACGATATTACTGATTATGTTGAAAAAAAACTACTAATACTGGAATTAGTACATTACTAATTAAAAACATATTTAAAAAATATTTAAAATGATGCATAATAGTATTCATATTTTTTAATAACTGGTATATGAATAAAATGAAAGCACACTAATGAGCTTAGATAAATTTACAGTGAGGTAATGGTTCTTATTATGTTAAAGGAATAAGTAAATGTTTTAACAGCTTTGAAAAGTATTTCCATGTTTCAAATTCATTAAATACTTCACTAAGCTCTTCTTGAGGCTTAGATTAAGCAACAGTTTGATACATTTCACCATCACAATGTCAGTAGAAAAGTTTAGTGAAAAAATATGCCAACATAAGTTTCAAGTATCATATTATAAACTCGAAACTTTTACAACCTTCCATTATATGAAGAAAAATTCAAGCTGATGACTAATAAGTGATTAATGAAAGGGTTAAAGTTTCGAAGAACATTTTTGAAAGAAGAAATTCTGTAGGCTACAGATAAGTTTAGAAAATGAGGTAAGGTCGTGCTTAGCTCATGATTGCTTAATGATTAAAAAAACTCGATACTGATAACATTGTTGCATTACCTTAAATATGGTTAAGATTTCTTTGTTGCTCAAGTGTTAATTTTCAAAAAGTATAATTTTGTAAAGAACATGTGTAGACAATTATAAATGTGGAGAGAAAAATAAAGTGCAAGAAAATTTTAAATCATTAATATTTTAGTTCGATTATAAATGACAGTAGTTTCGCTCGAATTCAAAAGAAAAGTTGATCCATTACTTACCAAATGTAATTAAAAGTTCTAAAAATTGAACTTAAGGAGTATTTTCAATAAATAATTATTGTCTTCTGGAAGCGTGATGAAAGTCATCAAGCTCACTTTTGCATACTCAAATTATGCGAAGCAAGGATCAGGATTCGAAAAAGAAATTGATGATTCAGCTATGATCTTAAATAAAAAATCTGTGGTTCAGGCCCCTGTTTCAGCTCTACTCCAATTCTCCTCTATCTCAACTCCAGCAATACTACTATAATGATCTGTACGATTTTAGTATCAGATTTGTTTTTGTGAAGATGAACATAAAATAATCTTTATACATAAAGGGCTAATCTCTGTCCGGATGTCCCGGGTGAACTTCAAAACTACTGGACGAATTTCAACCATTTTTTCACCATAGATAGCTACATAATCGGGAAACAACTTAGGCTATAATTTATTGCTAAAGAACTTAGTTTTAAAAAGTTATGGTGGAAAACATTAAATTTCATGTACTTTCCCTATTCAATGATTAAATATAAAACCATTGTTAGGAAAATTCGTTGCCTAACAACAGCAATATTAAAAGTAATCACTATTAATATTGTTAATCAAGGCTTCTCTGGACAAGCATGACATTTATTGCTTTCTTAGGAGTTGTATCCTCATCACTATACATAAGGGCTACTTCTGAGGGAAACATAGTAGAGAGATTTTTTTTTTCTTTTTGTGTGTGTATACTATTTACCAAGCGCACGGTTTTTTTAGTGAGCTTTGGTTTTGTTAGTTCATATTTTGATTATTCTTCTAATTTTTATATGCTTAAATTCTCGCTTTCGTTTCTAAATGAATATTCATTGATTCTTTATACTTATTGCTCTTTTACTTTTATTGGAAAGGAAGACTCTCGATTTTTAATCACGTCAAAGCGGTGTGTTTTGAGTTCTTTCAGTTAAAACAGAAAACGAAAGAAAGTAGCGATTGTTTCTTACAATTATTACTGACCCAGGCAACGCCGGGTATTTTTGCTAGTAATAATAATAAATGAATTTCAGCAAAATTATTTTGTTTTTTCTTTTTGATTTGGGAAAATATTTTACTAAATATAATTTTGGTTTTCAAATCTTATGATTTAGCTTTTAATTTTCTCTCGTAAAAATTGATCGTTGAAAGATTTATTTTTTCATTTCCTTTTCTCTGTTTTGGAAAAACAAGCCTTCAGTTTAAAACATGTCACATATGCGAAAAATGTCATCTCTACATTTCCTTTCATTATTATGGATTAAAATTGCGTTAATGTGTTCATTTACAAAAACCGCAGCAAATAAAAAGGTGATTAACAACAACAGAAAAAGGCTGCTTGATTTAAATTGTCAGTACGACACAGTAATTAACTAAAAATTTTAATTTTGAGCTCTATTTTAAAGACTAAAAAGCATAATTATTTTTTAAAAAAAACCTAGACAGGACCTGGATCTAGGGAAGATTAAAAGCTCCAGCTCCCTTAATTACAAAGCTCCGGAGCTAACTACTGGCTCTTGTTCCACTTCTACTTCCCCTATGCAGGTTGACCGCTTCTTTCAGGCACGGAATTAGCTCTTATCACATAAATTAACCTTCGTAAGTTGACCACCTGTTAAAGTTGACTATTGAAGGAGTGCACCGCAAGTGGATTCACTGTAGTTATACACTGGTATACGAAATTAAGAGAATTTTCAGATATGGTCAATAATCTCTAGAATTACTGGGCCGATTTTAACGAAAGGAGGCGCTGTTAGCCTTGAGTTACCTTTAATGGATGTTTACACAAACCACATAGTCTTTGTGTAAATTAACTTCTGGTCGACGAACTTCCTGAACGAAGGATATTCACGGGATAGATTGGCCAAGCAGATCTATAGACTCGAATCCCATAGAAAATGTCTGGGACGCTTTCGGAAGGCAATAGCAACTCGCAATACCCCTCCGGAAACCCTCTACAGCCTGAGTATAGCGTTGTTGAACGAGTGGAAAAAATTGCCTCAGCATCCCATAAACTGCTTCATTTCAAGTAAAGGGTCACACTGCTAGGCCTATATGTCTGTTACAGGGGATCATATCCCCTACTAACCCTTTTTTTTTTTTTCAGTTTTGCAACCGCTGTTTTATATCATCCGACTATAACGAGCGTTTTTTATGACTATGCTTGTGTATTTTAAATTTTAGATGGCTACTTGGTTTGTATCGTTTCAATGTATGTACATACCAAATTTCATTGAAATCGGTCCTATAGTTCTGGAAATAATTGATCAAATCCGAAAATTCTTGAAAACTCTCTTATTTCTTACACCAGTGTAATTACTCTGAGAATCTAGTTGTAAATAAGTCATTTAATGGTTCCTATGAGTGGGAATTATTGATGGAAACTATCCAATGATGTTATACATTCCCATTTGCTTTAATCCACAATGTAAAAAACATTTAAATGCGTGACGGGAAAAACGTTGTACGTTGAAAAAAGCAACTTTTCACTACAGCCAAAAAACGAATCTGTTTAGTGCGATAGATTAAATAGGTCACTGAGAGCAACATACAACGTTTCTCCATTCAATTATTTACTCACTTCCTATCGCAAGTAAGCCAAGGAGCAGGTTTGCAACATACAAGGTTCTTCCATCAATTATGAATCCTTCATTTACGCCCCCCCCCCCTCTTCAGTGTAAATGAACTAAAAACACAATGATTCATTCTCTGGACTATATTCCTCGTTTTTCCTCTGAAAACAAAATTGTTGAAAAGCTACATACAACGGTTTCCTCGCTACCCATTCATTTAGTCTTTTTAATAATTAAATATTTATAGAAAGAAAACAATTATCAAATACATAACTTACATTTTTCGACAACTTGAACAATCATAATTTCAAAATAAGTTAGTTACAAAATACTTCATTTCATCGATTCCTTGTTCACAGCTGCACGAAAATTTAAACTCGAATAGAATAAATTTCCCTTCGTGTCAGGAAATACAGGCCGGCACGCCATGAATCATGTCATGACATTTTCACCTAAATGAGCTGAAGCACTTCTGCCCTCCCAAACATTAATTCTCTGTCAGTTTATTAAATCGTGTGAAGTCCGTGTTCAGTGGAATTCATTCAAGCAAATGCCATGCATTTGCGTGGTCGAAGGTTTTCAATTTTCTGTGCATATTTGAAGTGTTGTCCTTATAGTTTGTCTCATTAATGCTCATTTGAAGCTAGGAAGAATTAACTTGAGAAATTGGGAATTGTTTAGTTGTAGTTTTATTATTTTAGAGTATGTGAAGCGAAATGCTTGTTTATATTTTTTAACCAAACAGTTGTTTCTATACTCTCCACTCTAACTTTAACCGTTAGGTTTATCTTTTTTTTTTTTTTTTGCATTTTAGTTATCATGGGCTGTATTAAAAAATGGTTGAAATGTGATGATTGTAAAAACGCTTTTAATCTGTATTACGAAGTTGCTTTTTGGAATCGTGATTGCAACATTGCTATGAAAAACTCATTACAAAGTTAAAGAGAAAAATATCATGTATTCATCGAAAACTACCAGCTAAATAGAGATTTTAGTACCCCGTTGAACCACTTTTAGCTTGATTTTACGAAGCGATACAGCTAAGAATTAAGGCACAGCTATGTCCTACGTCATTGTATAGAACAGCTACTGCAAACGCTCCACAAACTAGGTCAAACTAATTGGCTGTTCAATATCCAATTTACTGTCTCAAGTGATCCCAGACCCAGATATGCGATATTTGGGACAAACGAAAGAATCTCTCACGCCAAAGAATTTGGTAATGTGTTGGGAGCACCGCCATGATGGTCAGCACATGTGATTGAAACATGACGCCAACTTACTGTTAGGCTGCCGTAGTACTGTGTACCAATTAGGGTGTGGCCATGTTTTGTTTACGATAGCATCCAATAACCTCAATCCAACTGCGCGTGAGTTGTACCACCGAAAATCAAAGGATTTTATAGGGCATTCACTTGGAGTAGCGTCGAGTGTGACATTATTTGACCGTAATCAAATGGATCCTGAATGAAATTTGGGCAGTGATGACGTAATTGTACGCTTTTGGAGAACCGTTAGTGAGCTGCCCTCTTATTGTTCTGTTTCCTCCAATCACCATATCCGGTTAAACCCTCACCAGAGATGGTACGGTGGTGATTGGTGGGGAATAAGTAAATAAATAAAAATAAATAAATGAACTCTCCGTGTACTGATCTCAGAATCACTGACGTCACGAAGAAAATTTCTCCAGGGATCAGATCGGCATAGGCTCCATAGATGTATGCAGTGGTGATGTTTAGTAATGTTTGTAGTACTTACTTAATTTTTTTGTTCAGTACTTGTATTAAAGCCTTCAGTATTAATCCTCGTGATCATTTCACCCTCAAAACGATAAGCAAGTGGAATTATCTTAAAAACAGTCAACATTTCCTCAACTAATGGAGTATGTGTATTAAAGAATAAAACATTATAAAATCCCCCTCTCAACATAAGAAAGCAAAAGAACCATAAATGAGCCAACACTTTCGAAACTAAATATTACTGTTTTTTTTTTTTTAATTTTCTTATACGTAATTTTTTGAAATTACTGAAAAAGTTAAATTGTTTGTACTTAAATTTTATTTTTCAAAGAGTTACTTATTTAAAACGCTTTTAAGTAAAAATAATTAAAATCAATGCTCCAACATTTTACCTTTGCAAAATAAAAAAAGAATCATTATACTTGCTTCTTTCCTATTACAGTCAACTATCAATAACTCTAAGCCTCATTACTCGAATATTCCTTTATCCCGAAGTTTTCATTCTGACCCATAATAACTAAATGTTTTCACGACGAAATTGTTTCTGTATCTCGAATGTACTCCTTTTAAGTCGAAGTATTTATGAAAGTTTTGTTTTCCTTTTATGCATAAAAATACAGCAAAAAAAAAAGAAACATTTAAACCGTTACTTATAATTTATTTATAATAGTGCTACTTAATGGTCATAGTGATGCAAAATTGAGTGAAAAGTAGCGAATAAGGATTTAAGGATTTCTTTTCTTTCTTTCTTTTTTTTTTTTTTACCTTGGCAGACGATCTAAAATTTCTTTACCGGCAAATCTTTCTGAGAGACTCAAAATATGGTCATTTTTTTCAAAAATGGCCTTTACTTTCTGGGTGTCTCAAATAATCGTGCTTTGACAATAGAAACTACCTACGAGAGGAAGAGTAGTTAAAACTGCTTTTAAAGCTGTGGTTTCATATAACAACAATGATAACAAAGCGAAAGTAACATACAAATAGGATCATTTTGAATACTTTTCTTATGGGGAAGTTTTGCAAATATTTTACAGTCGTACCAGGTTAAATCCAAAAAAAAAAAAAAAAAAAAAAAAAAAAACGTGAATAAGTCAATTTGTGTTAAAACTAAATTACGTAAGAAGTCAGAAAAAAAGTTTAAATTATCTTAATAAAATATATTTTCTGTAAAGATAGTTTTAAATAGTACATACTAATATTTAATTTTATCAAAACTATATACGTGTTAGAGTTTTTCTATCATTCAATATTCTTGAGAAACGAAAAAAAAAATATTCTTAAGAATGCTGGTAAAAGGAATTTCCTATAACTCGAACTACCGACTACTCAAAGGTTTTAACCAGTTCCTTGGAACTTCGAGTTATCGAGTGTAAATTTATAATAAAGCGTTCATTATCAAAAATCATTTTTTGACTGTGGTTTTCAATTAAGAGAGATTTGTTCCGCTTTTTGTCGTGATAGTATAGATAAAGAAGCATTAACTTAGAAGCAAATGAAAAGAATTCCAAAAGCGCATGCGTATTTCTAGTTTTTTAAGAGAAACGCGTCAAATAAATGACCTAATGTCATTTCTATTTCTGTATATTATGCTAAATTGAAAACAAAATTTAAAATCTAAAATACCGTATTTTCCTGCGGCGGCATATAATCCGCGAATGTGATGGGTAACACTGGAAAATACGATGCCAAAAAAATGTGTTTTGATTTAATATAAAATTTTAGCAATTAAATAAAAAACGTGAAAAAGTAAGAAATATTGAAAATTAATCTAAAATTTAATGATTTCTTCTTGAAATAGTGATTACAGTACGCTTACTTAATTACTAAGTCCAGTCCTGACAAAGAGTCAAGGGAGAAACTGCTAGTCCAGTGTAAATGGAGACTTCCTTGGCGATAGAAGGAATACGCAAATGGAGATGGAGTGCTTGTTCTATGACTGTAGGGCTGTTTATTTTGCGCAGTATGACTCGAGTAAGAGAAAAATTCAAAATATATAGAATAAATAACTCTACAAGTTACGAAGCGGTCTCTATTGGTGAATAATGCGGTAAATTAAACTTCAATGCTTTGGTTTTGAGAAAAGAAAAAGTACAGATAATTCAAGGCAGCGTATAATCCGTACCTCATTAATTTTACATTTTCTAACAGATAATCCGTGGACAGTACTGAGGAAAATACGGTAGTTAAAAAAATCATGTAATATTTTTCGTATCGCATACATCATTCGATTTAAGTCAGCTTAGTTTCCGAGATAAAAATCCAAGATTCAATCCTGTTTCCTCAAAATTACTCAAAAGGTTAAAAAAAAGGGGGGGGAGACATTCTTAGTGGACATTGTTCTTGGGTTTGCGATGATATTGTATTATGCAATAAATTGCTTTAATTTTCTCAGCGATCAAGAAAAACTTTTAAAGTGCAATAAATTTATTCAAATAATTTAAGAAAACTGCATCTCTTTTTGTGTTACAGATAAAAGTCTTTTTAAGATAATTTGATCATACTAACTAGTCATTTGTTTTCAGATGCCCAGTCAAACGAATTCCAGTTATTATCCAGGTATTAAGATACACATTGACCTATTGGATGTAATTAGCTATTGGATGTGTAGCTCAAATGCAGTCTCTTTTTCAGGTTAAAAGTTTAAATTTACTACATTAAAATTTGCACAAACTCCGTCAGAAAATTAACAAAACAATCTAATAAGACAGCGTATTAATATATAGTAATTTATTTGCGGAAAAGAAGGCCCATTAAAATAAACTTAATTCATTCGATATTTCTCCTCGACTTATCTCCTGATGAACGTATACTTCAAAAATAATCGAAAACTTTAGTAAATATTACTTAGTCTATTTATTAAATGTTGTAAATGTTTCGTAAATGTTTTGAAAACGTCGCTAACTTATTTTATGTCTGTAAACTGAGTAAATAAAACTCTTGACATTTTATAATTACAGCACATCGTTTGTTCCTCAATTAAACTCTCTAACGAACCTAATGCTTTACACGGTATTTCGAAATGCAATTATAATTTGGAAGAGGAAGTCACAGAGATATTTATCGAACTAAAGGGAGACATCCTAAACGGAAAAGCCATGTTAACTTTATGCACAAACATTAGAGTTATGGTCTTTCAGTAATTATCAAAACAAGTTTTCTAAAATTAAAATGGCCTCTATCTTCCTTGTGGAAATCCGGAAAATTGTAACTAAGATTTTAGAAACTCTTAACAATTAATTTTCTCAAAAGTTGGATTTCGGCTACAGTAAATGAATAGATGCGGTTTCATTATTGTATTTGTTCAACAAATGGATCATATATTTTGCCACATAATGACTAAATTAAAAATGACGCACCAGGGCAAATGGAATAAGCAAAATGTAAAAAAAAAAAATCTGATTGTTACAAAACTGATCATACGTTTGTCATTTTTACTTTCTGCACAAATGATCTACCTCTATTCCTTTACACTGTAAAAAAAAGAAAAAAAAAAGAAAAACCGACACGTTACTGATTTTTTGCTGGTAATGCTCCGGAATGATTCTTAAATCGTAACAAGTTCTCTGAATGCCGATTTCACGTTGTGGTGGAGAGAAAAAAAAAGCTACTGTTGTAAACTTATATTCACCTTCTTTATTGAGTGTTTCTCCCTTAGCTTATTCACGGTCCCTTTGGATTGACTGTGTCCAATCAACGGCGAAATTGATCATACGGGTATTGTATCTTTGAAGGAATATCTTGCAATGGACCCTATTCACCTGACGTCACTGTGTCTGTATAATTTCATTGCAGTGCATTGCGGGTGCTGTAGCTGACGAAAATTCGGTACTACGGCATATAGAAGCGCTTTTGCTTTTATGCGGCTTATAAACTCATCTTTGTGTTTAAAAAAGTTTTTTTTGAAGTTTTCAGCTAAAAAACGTCGTAAAAGAATGATGAACGATTCATTTAATACGAAATATTCTTTTTATAACCGTATTTTCATGGTTTTAAGCCACTATAGTTACTTATCCAAACATGGCGAATACTCAAATTCTTTTCTTTATTTTTATATCTTCTCGGCATTTTTCATGCAGTCATAAGTTTGTATAAGTCCTTAGCATGTTTATGATGCGTATGAAGTCCAGTAATCACTAAATAAAACGAGTTTTTTTAGCATTACAAACACTGCGTAGTTAGTCAAAAAACCCGCAGACCGACAGTTGGCGGGACCGTTTCCAAACTTTGAATAGGGTTCATTTTGTCTTAGTTTCGGCAATATTTGCTTTAGGTGCTTTCCCTGTAAATTAGGAAGGTGCGAAGCCATTACTTATGAATAAATAAATTTTTAATGAAGGCTGTTTTGTTTTCCAGAAACATGACTGGTTTGGAAATATTTCTGATTTTTTCAGAAATATTCCAGGTTAACTTCTGCATGATTTCTAACTTTTAGCAAAAAGCTTTCTTGTTTCTTGCCATTTGGCAAGATTACTTTAATTTAATGGTTTCTTTTAAGACCATTAGAAATTAGTCTTTCAAGACCAAGACTAATTTCTAATGGTCTTGAAAGAAATTAGGCGCATTAGCTGCCCATTACTTTCCAGGAATGTTTCGGAATTATTTTTTACAGTTTTTCAAAATTTGTTGAAAGTGGACCAGATCGTTAAAGCCAAATTAGCTGGTGCTGCTTCCAAATCTCTTGGAGCACTTTTCCTTCTTTTAGTGCTGCGTCGACTTGTTGACAGAATAAAACTTTTATAATATGATTTGGTAATTGCGTTCTTTTGAAATCAAAGAAGAAATAATAGAACTAAAAAAATTGAACCTACCCTGAAATAAAGCCAGTAGTTAAAATTCTTAAATTAAATGATTCTTACAAGCCAAAATTGACAAAATGTATTGTTTTATTTCTATCAATAAAAATCGTGTCTGGAAGCGTTCCAAAGGGTACGACGGTAATTGGGCACCATTTTGGACTATTTCAGAACTGCTCTACTTACCTCCATTTTCCAAGCAATATTGTTCATGTTTACTATTGGTACCAGTTTAGCAGCATGAACTGAAAACATTATTTATAATATCAATGCACTTTATTTTAGTATATTGTTTTATGGTCAAAAGTTTAGCATTGACACTAATATTTCCAGAAATTACCAAAATTAGTGTTATTTTTTACGACAATATACAAGATAAAAATTTTAATAAACGTGACTGCCATCAGGGCCGCGCCGCCCCTATGTGCAAGGTCGTGCGACGCACGACGGCGTCAGAACCAAAAAGGCGCCGAGCTCTATCGATCAAAAATTCTCAAAATGAAGGAAGAAAAAAAAAAACTGCAACCAAAAGAGTAAATTGAATTCTTCATTATATCTAATGACAGCGATGAAACTGTATTGCTCATTGAAACAATTAATCCGTCTCGCTGGAAATCTAAAAAGGAAAATATTTGACTTGTTATGTTTAAACATGCTATTCAAAAGCATAATCTTGTACACTGAAAACAAATGTCTTGAATCTTCAATTAATGCATACATTATATCATTTTCCTTCTTAATGTGGAGCCGTGAAGGTTATTTCGGTATGTCTATAGTACACAAGGTTGAGCATACGAAGTGCAAGAAATTAACTACTCTCCGTTTTTGTTATTGAGGGGAAATACCTTTTTGTAATTTGTGCAATTATGTCTTTGTGCGAGTTTTAATTCGTGGTAATTCCACTGCTTTGTGTTATTATACATAAAAAATACAGTGAGCACATTTGCATATTATTCAGATGTGCGTAATATTTATAGATTGTAGACAATAATGTAGGTTAACATTTTAGTTCCGAAAAGTAACGACTTGACCACAATTACTCGGTTCTCCCCCCCCCCCACTCCCTTTTAATTCTTTAACTATTTGTGTATTAAATTAAAAAACAAAAAAACTTTGGTGAGGCTATGTATTTTGTTAACGGTCTCGTATTTTAGAATTTTTGATTTTTCTAGAAATTATTTCAGTTTTAGATTTCAAGAAAGAATATCCTCTACGTCAATTTATAAATATATTCAGTACTCTGTTGTCATGGTATGACAGGCACAAAACTTTGAATAATTACATTTATCAATTAGAGATAGAGAGATATTTAGAGCGGCGTCAATTTTGATATTTAAAAAATTTTCTTTTCCTAAGAACGCATTAGCATATAAAAGGCAGGGTTCGTCAAACCGGGTTCAGCCCGAAAACACCCGCCATTTTTGTTTTTGGGCAGGCATACTTGAAAAAATCCACTATCTCGGTAAAGTGAATTTTTCAAAATTTTCTACATTTTGAAACATTGACTTCAGAAACAAACTAAATATTGATCAATGCAAAGTCCAGAAATAGACATCTTCCTTTCTAGATAATAAAATTCCAAGATTTTTTTAAAAAAATTTTGCGGTAAAATGCTTTGATTAACTGACATTGGTCATCGTTTTTAACAGCAGCTCAATGCAAGGTTTCCAAGGGAAAAAAAATCGGATTTCAAAACTGAATTTCAATCGCCCCTCCCTTTCATCCGCTCTACTCGAAATAACTTCGAGCCATGAAGTAAAATCATACACTGAGTTTCAAATTAAATGCCAATCTTTTTTTTTTTCCATGTTACATTTGTCTACAAAATCTCACCCTAGGTGTTCACTATATTCTGCTCGAACGTTACTGCATAAAGGCGCTCAAAGGACACTTGCACGACGGCGCCGATCAGGCTTGGCGCGAGCCTGACTGCCATAATTAATAACTAACATAAATGTAAAAGAAATCAGTATTGAACACAGAAGAGCTGTTATCATACTAGAGTGTGCGTTCCTTTACCCGAAAGTAATAATCTGGCAACCGACGTAAGGAGAAATTAGTGGTCAAATTAGATACTTGAGGTCTTTCTCGCCACATAATGGTGAAGTTTAACAAATGTTTAACTAAGTTTGGCTAATATTTGGCTGAAAGTGAGACCATTTCGCTCGCTAAACAGCACAGTTTATAACATTTTCATGCGTACATCCAAAACTAGCCCAAGCGCTCGCTTTTTTTTTTTATCTATATATATATTGTTTTTTTTATATTCAACGTTAACATGAAACAAAAAGCATGCTTTTGGCTAAAAATGTGTCCAAAAACCAGCATATTTTTCACTCTCTCTTTCATAATATTTGTTTGTTCAATCATGCACATTTACATTTTTGCGGTGTAAATAAGCTGCAATGAAAATAACACGAAAAAAAGCGTTTACATTAGCAACAAACCATGTAATCTGATGGACGTTAATGCTAAATTTCACTTAAAAAAAAAAAAAAACTTCGTTCCTTTCTTGCCTATTACGAATAAAATATTTAACGCGTATTATATAAGTTAAATTAAATATATATATATCAACTGAGGAGGATGGGGGCATGCGTAAACCAATGGAGTACTTTCCATCAGTCAAAAGTACTTCTTTTAGTCACTAAAGTTGATAGAATGAGGGGAAAAAATACATGGAGCGAGGAAAATCTTTTATTTTCAAAACATTTAATTTTTAAGTTTTTTTTATGTGTCCAATTTTTTTAAACAAGGCCTGGTCTTTGTGACGTCACAAGCGATGAATTTTGGCACGTACCCCACTGGTGAGCTGAATGCTGACGCTTGATATCTACCGCGTTTCCAGCTTATGATAAGTCAGAAGCGAATTAAATAATATTGCGCTCTACGCTTACTATCAACCATATGGTTTCCAGTGCATGTGAGTAAAGATGCGAATTAAATATTATGCTCTGCGCTAATGGCATCAGTGAATAGATTTTCATCACTTGTGATGCTATGTGCAGAAGCGTAAAAAATAAAAATAAACCTGCGCACCATTTAAAAATATATATATTATTTAATATTAAACTTTGTCAAATTATTTTAAAAATGGTCAGAGCATTGTTTTTTAACAATGCTCTTTAGAAAAAAAATGCTTTTAAAATTTTGAAAAGGACTCCATTCCTATAAATATGTTTTATGTAATATAGTGTTATTTTGCTCTTGTAATCAAAATACTAAAGATTTGGCATTTTTTGACTTCTCATTTTTACATACAATGTGCCCTCTTTTTGTGTAACTTATGTTTTTGCAGGAAGTGTATTTTTTTTTTAAAGAAGCTTTTTTTGAAACATGACAAAACGTAAAACCTGGATTACAAAATAGTCTTAGATGTTAGGCATCTTAGATTACTTCTTTTCAAGTTAAAGAAATTAAACCTTTTTTTAAAGCCCAGGAATAATGTCACTTGTGCAACCGATTTAAAAGGTGTAGTGACGTATAATGAATAACATTAGTTTTTCTACTTCGGATTTAGTTTTATAACTGCCTCAAAGGCCAGAAAATAAAATTAGCACGTAAATTGTGCCTACATTCTTTAAGAAAAAGAGCCAATGAATAAAAGAAGTCCTTTGCTTCTTTTTTAAAATATTTTCCTCTACTTTTTAGCACTGCATTTCTATAATTTTTTTCAGAGTAAAAACGGAATCATTATTTTTAAGAAAACTTTCATTGAATAAACAAGGTTTTAAGTTTCTTCGTCTTCCATTTCTCTTGGGGATAAAGAAAATTGTTGTTTTTAAGTAATCTCACGGAACGTTGCTGTTTATTAGGTAAAAGAATGGTTTATTCAGAAAAAGATAAAATTCCCTCAAGGAGAGAAAAAAACGAGGCAAACCATTTCTTATTTCACCTTCTAATTTTATACTGGATTAAAAAATTATTCTTTAGTATAAAATCGGAGAATTTTTCTTTCGACGTTCAAAATCATTAACAATAGTTTTACTGATTTCCTGAAACATTTGGTTTTTTAAATATATTTCCTATGTCCAACAAAATGTTTTGCACATGCATGTACTTTTTTACTTTATGAAGAAAAATGTAATACTTTTCAGCATTTCTTTGCAAATTAAGAAGCATTATAACATAACCTTTCTTAAAATCAATATAAATCTCTATTTTTAGCCCTCTTGTTTAAACTTTCAGTTTTCCTTGCGAGAAAAGAGATGAACAAATACTAATATTGAAAACAATGGTGTTTCATACAGCAAAAGTCGTGCGTATTTAAGGAACTAAAGATTGAAGGTAAGGTAAAAAAAAAATAGGGTTCGCATGCGCGCGTATAAAACATGACGTGACAAATATAATGTTTAAAAGCGTGCCTCAAAGCAGAAATTCAAACGTGTTTCAATCCTGTAACAGGGTTTTTTTTTCATTTTGGTTCAGAATATAGATCTTCTAATTCATTCTGATTTGAAATTTATAAATTGTTGATTCAACAGCATTCACTTATGTTTAAATTATGTTTAAAAATATATATTTAAAATATATTTAGCACAACTGATCATCTTCAAACTGTTTTTAGAGCAAAAGTTTTTAAAGAAATGGTGGAAACAATGAAAACGAACAAAAGAAAAAGAAACTCTTAAGATTCGGAAGATTAAAAAATAAAAGAAAAAAATCATTAATTAAGCTGTTAGAGAAATGAAATTTAAAAAAAAAAAAGTTATCTGTAGATATGTGTTCTTAACCCTGTGTAGATTTGTAGTGAAATTTGCTCCTGTGTGAAAAGTGTAGGCGGAAAGATCGAGTATACTGGAACCAGTGAAGTTAAATATTGAGTGGGCATGTCCTTCTGCTAAAATAGTTAAAGCATTATCTAAACAAATATAAAAAGAGAAAGAAAGTAATGTTAGTTTTTTTTAATTGCGGAAAATTAGTGTTTCTGAAACTGGTAGCGAGATGCATAGTATGTCTTCTAAAATCAAGAATGCTGCAATGTATTTTTTTCTTCTTTATGTATACTGTTATGTATATTTATCTGAAGCTAAGTAAAAAACTTAGTGGATACATCTTTATGAAAATATGTTTCCCTTCACAAATGTGATTTGAAAAATTACTAAATTAAAAGTTTCAAGGTAAATGTAAGCAAATATACATATTACAACATTAATTTGGGTAATTTATGAGCTTTATAGTTAAAAGAACATACATATATATTAATAAAGCTTTGTAAATAATGAAAAAAAAACGATCTTTAACCATTAAAAGAAATCTGTTTCGAGAACTTGATGCAAAATTCTGTGGGAGAACTTTTTAACTGCCTTAGTAATACACCAGGTACACTTAGGTGGTACAGAATATATTTAAACATAGTCAGTATGATAAATCGCATTTTAAAAACTGTTTATGAGCTATCTGAAACTTTTCAAAAGCAATAAAAATGTTGATATAAATACTTCAAACAGGCCTTCATGCTATGAAAAATGACTTGGTTTGAAGCGAAAGTAAATATCAAGCATAAGCATATTTATCATTCCTGGTACTCAATTACTGTTTTTTTTTCCTACTGTTAGTGCCCATTCAGCTTGCAAACAGAAACTCGCTTCAACAGTTTCTCTAGAAATCATCGACAGATATTTTATCTTGTATTTGAGATGCTGAAATATTTAGTGAATGCAAAAGCCTGTCGGTTTTATCTTGAAGACTTTCAGTATTTATCGTAGCAATATACCCAAGAACTTCCCCTATAATAAACAACAAAAACATAATTCTATTGAACAATAAAACTTCAGATGCTCGATTTCTCTTCCATCCCTTTTAGCTGCATCAAAGTTCGTAAATCTACCATCGCGGAACAAGTGCCAAGTGAACCTAAGAAAATGAGGATATATTTCTTCTGCTGCTTGGATATAAATATGGGCTGGGCCTTTAAATGTCTACTCTTAATAATGCAAAAGACGTCAAGTGCATTTAGATAAAAGTGGTTTAACTTTGTTTTTTGTATGAAAAGCTTCATTTTTCATGGAAAGTTTATGTTTGAAGAAATGTTCCTTTTGCTTTGTAGAGCTGAAATTTTAAAATCAATACTTTAAACTCAGTACAGTTAAATCCTGTTGCAACGAACCGCAATTGACAGAGAGTTTTGTTGGTTGTAATGATGTTTTCTTTGTAATGGAATCAAAGTAACGTAGTGGAAATCAAAGAGGCACTGAAAATATTTTGTTGAAACGTATATTTCGTCGTATCGGTATTCGTGGTAACGAGATTTCTCTGTTTATGGAAAATTATTGTCAAGTACTTGTATTTATGTACTCCTTCATTTTGAAATCCGTCTGAAAGAAATCTGATTTATTTGCTTTGTAAACTGAACCTTTAAGTAATTAAGCGATTTTCTTGTTTGTTCGGATCTTTCTCGGACTTTGATTTTTTTTAAATCTTTGATTTACAATAATGAATATTGACCTTAATGGAGGTGTGGAGAAGCCAGGATCTTGTCTGCACTATTATTTCAGTCCACTGCAACTAAATGTTATTATCGGTAATTCGAATTTCGCACGTGAGTTTTGCTACTTGCTCCAAACTGAGACGAGTTGAGTAGTACATAGCCGCTACTTCAGATTACCGAAAATTACATAGAGTTGCAGTGGACCAGAGTGATAGTGCAGACTGTATCTGACGTCCCTACAGAGGTAATTACCTGATTTGAAACCTTTTTGGATTGATAAAACACAAGCACACGCAGCTGTGCTCAAAACATTCGTTCAGTAAATCGAATCTGAAGGACTCCTTCATTTTCAGGAACTAGTTCTTTCAACAGTTCTCTCACTCTTCCGTTAAAGAAAATCAATAGGTGGGAAGAAGGGACATAGTAATTGATAATTAATTGTTTTTTTAAAGTACTGATGAGTCAAATTTAAAACACTCTTCTTGGCTGTCGGAATTTCAAAGGTCGTCACGTCCCAACATCTACCCATGTGAGCAATTTCACCTTGGAATAGTTTAATTAGGAATAGAGTAATGATTAATAGTTTTTGGTACCTCAATTGCGGGGGAGGCGTTTTGTTCTCTCATCACCACGACCCTGACGTACAGAGGTGCTCAATACACCTCTGGCTATATTTTACCAAAATATATTGAAACAATTCAACCCGGCTTTCATAGTTCAGATGTTACTAGTGAATAAAGAAACGATATACGGCTCAAAATTCATTTTTCGGATGTCGGAATGTCAGGGGGAGGAAATATAAGCTCCAATATACGACCATGCCCATGACCCTTAAAATTAATTTAAAAAAACCTTGTGCATTGTCTATTTTACTAATAAATTTCTGGCAAACAAATGTACTGTAAATAAAAGGTTATTTTTTTATGACTTTCCTATTCTGGGGAAGGGAATTTTTTCCCGAATCCCTCCTGAATACGAAAGTTTATCACAAAATTATCTGCGATTATTAAATAAGAACTCTTTAGGTCGCAAAATCAAAATGAGGTAAAAAATGGCGATGATTAATACACTGTTCGAGATTGAAAATACAACACATAAGGCGTGGTCAGAAATTTATGCAAGTTTCAGGGTAGAGGTAAGTCAAACTTGTTAAAAAAAAGTTAAATGTGCAGCTCTCTAGCGCACGTGAAGTAAGATATAAAAGAAGGAATTTGTAGTGCGGGCAATACTTGTGCCGTTATGTCTACCGGACGGATCATCGAAGTAATTTTGTTTTTGTCTCAGAGAAGACGCGTAATAGGAGAGATTGCAAGGCCACCGTCAACGGAGGCACTTTCAGCAGACAGACGATTTTACGAGGGGTATGGTGATGGGCTGAGAAGGACAGGTTGGTTCTTAGGTCAAATCGCAGCTGATACCAAAATAAATGAGTCCAGTCAGAGTGATGTCAGCATGCGCGGATCGACGCATCTGTCGACAAGCGTAGCAACCCCGCAAGCCATGTGTACCCCCATTCTGATGCACGTGCAGGCAACATAGTTGTTCCCATATTGATCAGAACCATTCCCAGCCGATTGGATGCAAACCACCTGCACTCACAGCATCCGATAAGAAGACAAAGCGTAAACGTCAATGCTTGGAATATTGCCATGCCAGAACGACTTGGATACGGAATGGCGGAACGTCATTTTCTCAGATAAGTCACGCTTGTTTTTCAAGTGATAACAGCCTTCGAGTCGAGTGTGACGTTGACGTAGAGGCAAGGGTAATTCGGCAGCAACTGTGGAGCACCCACCACTCCATAAAGCGGCATCAGGGTTTCGGTGTGCTATAGCGTATGATTCATATCACTGCTAGTTCGTTTTCAGGGCACTATGACAGCCAAACGATAGCATACATTAAAAATTACTTACAAAAGCACAGGTAGCCCATGTGAGAAGTTACTGTCACATGTGGATGACTTTACAAATTCATTTTTACGTTAAGCAAACAGTAAAGCATGTACGAGATGATTTTTTTCTTGATATTCTTATTTTTGCTTGATTTCTTTTTTTTTATTTAGTTTTTTTACAAAAAAAGATCGGGAAAAAATTATTTAAGAAACTAAATCTGGCAAGATGTTTTAAATGTCTTTGTTTTGAAAAGGATTGATTTAGTTCTAGTTATAAAGCCTTTGTTAGTTTCTAATTTTGAAGAGCTTCTAAAAAGATAATATTGGATTCACTTTATTGTCACATTTAGGTATCCTTCCGCAAATTTCATTTCCGGAGACCAGAGCTTGGCATTTAGTAAGATGTCTCCCGAGCGCACAGGAATGACTTTAAACGTGTGACTCAGTTCCTCACCCGGTTTGGCACCACTAAAACAAATACAAAGCATTAACATAAATAATCTTAACATAAATTAATAACAAAGTGCCACTAAATCTACTAATTATTTTACTTCATACTAGTGGTACCCGCACGGCTTTGCCTGTAGTAGAAAATTAAAAGATCATTTTATCCGTCTGTATATTTCCAAATAATGGACGATGAATTTCTCGCGAATTTGCTATGTTCATTTTCTTGCCTATGTTATGATTCCACGTTATGATAATTTGGTAATTTACTCGTCCACATTGTGATAATTTGCTCGTTAAAATTTTCTTAAAATTGGAATAAAAAAAGAAAAAAAATCGAATTTTCGAAAAATTGCTTCAAAGTGCTATATGCATGCTATAAACTAATTCTGTAACAAATTGCATGGAAATCGGCCGAACGGTCTAGGCGCTATGCGCGTCCCAGAGATCTTGACAGACAGAGACAGATATCCAGACAGAGAGACGTTCAGCTTTATTATTAGTGAGAATAAATATAAAGATTAGATAGCAAACTTGCATATTACGTAGGATGATCCGTTAAAGCGAAGAAAAATGTTTACTTAATAAAATTACCGGTGAAATGTGCTGGGGTAATTCAAGAATTAACGCCAAAAAGGGGGGGGGGGCACTAGTTCACATTGGAGATGCATATGTGTATAAATTTTCGCCCGAGTTTATGCTGTAATAGTTCATTAGAACGGCAAAACTAGTCAAAAACGTTCATGTAGTCCGATATTTTCCCAAAATGGAAAAATTGAATGTATTTCAATGTATGTATTCCTTTAAAAAGTGCAAATCATTCAAAATTTGAAATTCGAAAATTTTTAAATCCAATTCTATAGATATAAACAAAGTATTCAAGTAAAGAAAAAAAGAGAAGTAGGGACAGATTTTGATAATGACTTTTTTGATTAGAAATAAAATACTAGGATCAAAAAAATAAAAAGGTTTTCAAAAAAAGAATCTTGTTACATTATCTTAATTTCTAAAAAGAACTGAGCACCTAATATACATATGTATCTTTCTTTCAACAATTGGCAAACCATGCGTGTAGCCCTTATAAACGTAAAACAAAAAGAAAAAGTAATCATACTCCCATCATTCCCCTAATGCTTCATCAAACTTCGAGAAACAGTTTCAAGAATATTTTTGTCAGGTATCGGTGAAAACAAAAATAAATAAATTAATTAATTAATTAAATTAAATAAATAAATAAATAAATAAAAATACACAGCTTGGATGATTTCTGAAAAATTTTCACTTAAAAGAACTGGATTCCAACTGGTTTGTGACCGTTTGATTTAATTGCATCGTTCAAAAGATGAACTGTTCATCCATCTAGGCAGGAGCAATAGTGTTTAAACTACGTTTACAGCACAAACATTTATCTATTTCAAAAATTAAAAATATTTCTATTCAATATGTCTTAAACTTTTTTTTTCAGCTGACCTAATGGTTAACGCATAACTATATATGTACTCCTTGTAGGTATAGTAAATTGTAAAATTTTAATTGTTAAGCAAATTTTGCATCAGTGAGCAAACTGGGGAAGTGAGAAAATCCTAACGAAAGAGAAAATTTTAATAACTCCTAAAGGAATGCAAATATCTTCTTGAAGGTTCACATACGCTCATTGAGTTCACATAACTTTGAAGGAATATCTATTTTTCAGTCATTATTTACATTTTTTCGTCAGTAAATGACTCAGGCATTTTCAACAATACGCCGTACTACTTTTCAAATGATTCACATATACGTCAGTTAATCATCAATACTTTTGAAATTAAGATAGTGAGGGAATCTCCTTTCGGCTGGAGTATAATTTAACGGATAAAGATAAAAAACCATTTTTGCTATACATGAAAATTTGGATCCTTTCACTTGATGCATGCAATACTACGTTTCTTTATTGCATGTATTGTAATACTTTTTGTACTCAATATTACGTCTCTATGGCGAATCCTGTTACCGATGAAAGACATATATCATGCACAAGTACGACTTTTTTTGACGTAAAAACATGTCCCATTCGAAAGATTGATGTAAGTGCTTTATTCAAAGTATGTTCTATCGCTTTTTATGCATTTCCCCGCTTTTTGTACGAAATGTAAACGCCACGCCCTGTAAAATCTTGAATTTTTTCTGACATTCATTAATAGAACCATTTTTTTTTCACATCCTCGTCCGAATCAAAGGGCTATTCAACAAGTGCGTTAATCATCGATAAAAAAAGTTGAAATCAGAAGGAGCCAAGTCTGGTGAGGAATTCGTATATGGTTAATTCCCAGTCCAGTGCTTAAACGGTGTTACGAAACTATTTTTCGTATGAGATTTCGTATTGAACATGGCGAAAATTGATTTTGTGCTGCATTATTCGGGATGCCATTTTTTTTTCATTTGGAAACAGCTCGTTATCAAAGGGAAACTTCTTTAGTGAGCTTTTATTTATTTATTTGAATTATTCTTTTTTTGCGCTTGTGACCCACTTTTGACAAACAATGCTTACAATTCCACCTCTTTATTTTTTAGGGTTTACTCCGTTTCTTGTCTGCAGAAGCGAAACCATAATTTTTGAGCCTCCTAAAATATCATTTACACGTATCTTGCGATAAAACATGTTAATCATAAGCATATCGAAGTAATCGCGCAGTAGTTTCCTTCAAATGAAAATAATAAAATTTATGGTGTTGGCGGATGCTCTTTGATCGATATAAATGTCGACATATTGAACTCAACAGCACATTAATCTGTACCCACTTTTCCAATTTTTAACTCGAGTGCTTCTGACACATGATGATAACATAAGAAAATGGTCCAGCGTCCAATACCTCTCCTACAAAGTGCCATGGTGAGGCAGTACTCTCTAAAATACACATGTCATACTTGGATAACTGGTAAGAACTCACTTTCTAAAGAGGTGCTTCTGACCTTCTCCAACACCACTCCCATGCAATACTATGTAAGCCTTCGATATGAATTTAGGCAGAGTATTCTTAAACGTGGTAGTCACTTGTAGCGGCTTACCTTTTACACGCTCTCCATGAGTCTGAAATGGAGAAGAAAAATCTTACATCAAACAGTTAATAAATGTAACTATTGTTGTAAAATGGAGGTTTTAAAAGGCGCAGAAAGTTTTACATCAAGTTATACTGAAAAGAAAACCGACAGTAGTGTCTAGACACTGACTACTGCTCAAAACATTTAGATCGCCTTTTTCCGATACACCTTGAAATTCCCTCGAATTACAACCGATTATTAATGTAAACAACGTATGAAATATCCCCGCGTTCATCTTGTTCTGTTTAATCATCACAGCACGTGAAAACTTTCTACTTGTTTACGTAGTTTTGTTTTAAGAAAGGGATTAACGGTCAAACGTTCCATCAACAAAGATATTAGTACTTTTTACTGTAAATATTCAGATTTTTTTTCCCTGTGCAGACATACGTTTGGCACTGAACGTGGCATCTGTTTTCTAAAGTATAAAACCTTATCAAATTTTGGATTAAATACATTTAGCACTAGTTTAAAATTTTTCCCAGATGCTTTCTGAAGGTTTTGGTCGTTAAAATTAAGAGTTCTGATTATGCCGTATTCCCTTGCTATGATTAAGATCTCAAAGTACTATAATCATTCAAAAACCGTATCATTGAAATTCGATGCCTGTAGAGGATGTCCATATCACCCACTGGTCTAAAGGAACAGATTTCACTAGCAAAAGTAACCCTACCCAAATGTGAATCTCCGATTTTGAATGAATAATTGATTCGTTACTCCATGATTTTGTCAATTTCCATTTTCGACGAACTAAAAACAAGGACAAAATAAACTAACACAACTTGCCACATACACGCAGTTTGGTGAACCACTAACAGCTCATTAGGTGTCAGGCAATATCGCGGACGGTAAGCGGGACGAGCTCGCGTCATGGCTCCTAGATTGTATGAGTTTGCGTATTTATTGGACAGAGTATGTATGCATGAACAAAAGGTGTTATGTAAAAGCTATAAAATATTTTTTTCATTTCAAACTACGCTTTATGCTGATAATTTATGGCTGTTGCATTATACAAAAGTACAAAAAAAAAAAAAAAAAAAACGAAATTCATTATTTTTTTGAAAAATTAAAATTATTAACATATTTTTTAAAACCTTTCAACCTCTTGTTCGAACTAAAGATGTCAACTTTGTTTTTTTTCCCCCAATGGAGGTACCAAACTACATCTTTTGAGTGGTAACGTGATTCCGAAGCAAAAAAATCGATTTTTTTCGAACCTCCTTACTGTCTAAGAGTCCAATGCATGTAGATTATAGGAGTTATAACAATAAAGATAAGTAGTTTGATAAGGATTTCTCCAGAAAAGGAGATACGAAATGTAAAGGATAGATGGTTACTCCAGAAAAGAAGGTACAAAATGCAGAGAATAGGTGGTTACTCCAGAAAAGGTGGTAGGAAAGGTAGATACAGGCGGTACAACAATGTAGATCAGTAGCAACATAATAGTTACTCCTGAAAAGTAGGCAAGAAACGCTGATAAAAGGCGGTATAACAATGTAGAATACTACTAAGAAATTGGCTACCCCAGAAAAGGAGCTTATGTACTTACGGTAACTTGGATATCCGGCGCTCGGACTCGGAATGACTGCTTCAGAAAATAGTCCAGTTTCAGTTCTGGCACACTTGCCAACATGTTGGCTCGCATATATCCTTGTTCCTTGTCCATTTTTGCATATTCATGGTAGGGTACCTCCATTAAAATTTGATCCGCTGAAAAAACCGGTTTCATGATTTAGTTTCAACATATTTTGGAGAGAGATATTGAAATGTAAGATAATTGCCACTCTACAGCATTTAATAAAATCTAAGTTTAAAAATTTGAAAGCTTTTCGTGTGTTTAAACTACACGATATACAGCTTTGTGCAAATAGCTATACTGTTAAAATTTCTTCTTCCCTCAATCTTAAATTTATTTTTCATTCAACGCTTTATAACTAGCTTAAAATCAACTGCATTTTTTTAGTTTTTGTGTGTTGTGTTAAGTATATATCGCTTACGTAAGGATATATCAAACGATATATCCCATATTTAATTTCTTTTCACTGTTTTAGAAGGACCAAATTCATAAATTTGACTTTAGATTAAAATTTATACATTTTTTTTTTTGTTTCGAAATGTATTTAAGATGAGACCGTTTGAAATTTTAAACATGTTTACCCCTTACCTATGTTAAAAACATAAATAATTCGGTATTCAGTTTGGTTCTAATGTAAATGTATTGCGCATAAGGAGAAAATAACTTATATTAACCACTTTTCCAATCGAAATATTGCAAGATTGTACTCTCAATTTCATAAACGATGCAGTTGAAAATTAAATAAATAAAACACCTCTAAATAAATAACTTTTACTTACATCAAATAAAGCCTCAAAAGTCTGCATTATTAATGAAGTTTGAAAAACCTAAAATCGGGAAACCTATTTTTGACTGAGGTTCAGTGTTAAAAATAATTTAACTTTATCAAAAAAAAAAAAAAAAAAAAAACTGTAGTGTGGATCGGGGAGGGATACCGCATTGTAAAAAATGCTGTATCAGCAAAAAACAGTTTGCCAACCAGTTGGAGTGAAGTCGTTAAAATATTTAGTTACCAACGGTTTTTGTTGATTAATTACAATTTAAGTGTTGTTTTAAAATGTGTCATCCCGGTTGTTCTTGTAAATGCTTGAGTCGCATACTAACATATTTTACTAATCATAGAGGTCACAGTTTTAATAGAATACAAATGATTCGGCTAGTTTTAATCAGTTGAAAGTGCAGACAGTCTATTAGTCGCACAATGGGACCCGTCTGTTTCTGCTGCATCGTGGTAGATGAACTGGCATGCTATCAAATGCTTTGAGGGACGATGACAAAATTTCAAAGCTGCTGTGGCAGCTCAAGTAGTTTTCCAACAAACACCGTTTATTTAATGGGTGTTTTTTTCTACTATTAGCAATTCTTTCGTTGTACCAATAAAGAAAAAAATCGAAAAGAATTTTTTTTGGCTCGGCATACTATTTACACATTGCACCCCGGAAAGGAAAGTGACACGACCCAGAAAAAACAGCTATGAAGAAAATCAAAGTTTTACGCAACAGCACTTCGATTCAATTTTGTCTCAAATATTACAATTCGTGCACAAAAAGTATGTGGTCTATTTTTTTTTTGTCTAAATTAATAATACATGCTTAAATTTCGAAAATTCTTCTCTAAAACTATGAAATTTTATTGATCCGTCACTATTGATTATATTGTCTTCGCGCCACCACGTACCAGTTATGTGAGCTAACTTTGTGCTAGTTTTGTGACAAGTAAGAGCACAAAACTTAGATTCTGAATCCAAAACGAGAACGTTACTTAAAAATTTGGAGTTGTATCACCTTCCTTTCCGGGGCACGATATGTATGGTCACCAGTATTAGACAAGAGTCAAATAGCAGGCAGTCATAAGTTTGGATTTAAATTATAAGCCCTTTAGGCGGGTAAACAGAGGTTGCTGTGTAAATACGGTGCAACCATCTAGTGTTATCAGAAGCCGCGTTCGCAACAAACTTTTTGCGACCTCGTAAATAACCGCTCCGGCTCCGAAAAAAAAACCGGTTGAAAATTTCCCGTTTACATGTAAAAAGTGGTTTTCCGTTGTACGAGAGAAAGCTGTTTTTACCCAGCATCCAAGCGGCAAGCCCAGGAAGTAAACGAACTTGTTTCGCGTGATGAATTCTGGGTAAAAACTCCGCTTTTACTCCAGAAGGAAGCAGGAGGAGAAAAATTCATCATATACCCCTCAAATAACCTGAATGCGGTGAAAAGCAGGTTTTTTCCTGGGTCGAAAGTGCTCATGGAAACGCACCTAGAGTGAATTTTATGAGCCAGTTGATATTTACGAGGTAGTAGTGGAAGATTAGGAACAGCTACCACCAAGGTCAGTTGGTGTTTCATGTTCATATGTTTTTAATAAGACTTTAGTTCTTAAAATGGATAACTTTTGCAAATTTTGAAGTTAAAAAAGAATTTTATCTCTTACTCATCCTTTCCTTATTCTGTAATCAGATTTGTCGGTGTCTGTTACTGGGAGTCGGGCCGTTATTTGATATCGAGCAAATAAAAATAGACTTAACCAATTCAGAGGATCCAGAAGCAGCCAAACGTTGGAGATAATGTTGTTGCATGGGAGAAAACAAAAAGTTTTGAAAGTCTAAATACATTAAAAGGTTCATAAAATTGACTTGACCTAAAAGCGATGTCTTAAGCATGTCTGTGACTAGTGCCATTTCCATACACATTTCTTTATATATGTATGCATGTGTGTGTGTTTGCGTGAGTGTACTTTAATGATAGTTGATGCTAACAACGGATAACCTACCGTTTTTTCCGACGACATGGTTGTACACATCTTGCTTTATTTTACCTAAATACTTATTTGTGTAAGTGACGCTTTCCAAGGTCAACACGACTTTAACTTTTAATTCATTATGCTTGCTCTTGTTATTTGTGCGAATACGTATCTGGAAAATGAAAAAAGAAAAACCACATTGATCCATAGTGCATTAAAAAACAATACTTAATACATCCCCCCAGCTCAGTCATTCAAGCCGAGAGCTGCAGTTTCGTGCTTATTAGCACTCATCAGCCCGGCATAGAAAGTGACTAAGCTGGAGGTCAGAAAACCTATTAAGGAAGCCAATACCTTGCTTTTCTGCCTTAGCCCTGGCTATAGGGCGGTAACTTACTGAAAAGACTGAGTAGTTTTTAGCTATTGAAACTATATTAGTCTTTTTTGTCAGTTAGCTCGTTATTTAATTATAGTCTGTGCCAAAACTTATATAGAAAGGGCAATCAATTTCGGACTAAAAATAAAAACAAAATATTAAAAAACTCATTTTAATTTTGCATCTTTGAACTCAATGTTTCTCGAAATCATGGATTGAGATAGGTCCCTACTCGTTGAGTTTCTTGTTCCTACGCATGGAGTGGAATGGAAATTCAGTAGAGATTCTAAATCGTCATATTATTACTGCTGATTTTTTAAATAAGATCATACAAGGTATGCTCATAAAGAAGAAATGGTCATTAGAATGCGGAAATAAAGATCTAGTTATTTGGCAAAATTTTCACCGGTATGCTTTTTTATTTCTCATCAATCTTAAATGAGAAAGTTTTGCTTTTAAAGTTCATCCATGTTGACGATTTTCCTGAAAAAACGTAATTTCACACCCCATTCTTCTTTTTTAAAAGTAAAATCCGCTTAAGTTTAATCTTAAATGAACACGGACGATTTGCAACTTTGACGACGAAAATGTGTCCTCTTAATTAATATTAAAACAACGAGGTAGACTTATTCTCGTCGTAATATAATTCTTAAAAATCAGAGCAACATCAACCTTGGTGAAATGAGCTTAGTAAGCAACTTGTGATTGATAAAAAAAAAAAAAAATCATTTCAAAGATGCTAGACTGTTGCTGATTCGACTTAAGAGTATATTATTCCGGTTATGCTTTCAACGATCATTATATTTGGTTTGCACAAAACTGGCAATTTTTTTTGAATTCAAGCAAATGTTTTATGAGTAACAAATAAATGTAAATATGAAGGAAACAAAATGTTGGTTCAGCTAAAAATCAGTATTACGTTTATTTCTCTCAATATAGTGGCAGCAATATTTATCACAAACATGCAATTGCGTCGATAATGTAAAGATTTCAATTGCAAGCTTGCAGCGTAATTTAAACTGCGATCAAATAAAAACTTCCGAGTTGCGTGTTTACAATTATTTTCAGACAATTTTCTGATAAAGGATGAGTTGATAGTAGAAGGAGGTTGATAAGGCTGGCACATTAGCATTTGGCATTCTGCATGAATAGAAAACGTTTAGATACTGAAAAGATAAATCTGCTATGTGGCAATTTCAAAGCATTGCATTCGTGTGAGATGTAATAAGATATTATGATGCATCACGTGATTATATCTTAAAACAAAAATGACAAATTAATAATAAGAATCTATTAGCATGGATATAGTAAAGCTCTGGCATCTTGATCTTGATTTTGGAAGAGCTCATTTATGTTATAGCTTATATTATGGGTTAAAAGAAAACAAATTCTAAAACTGACGCACCGCCAAAAGCCATTATTACAACGCAAACCAACTTTTTCAGACTATTTTGTTAAAAATGGAGAAGTTAAAACTTAAACAGATTGAATGCCTTCTTGTCAGAGCCCGACTTTACCGAGCCTCGCTGGTAGCTAAAAAGGACAACATAAAGTTGTCCTTTATACTGAGAAATTATCAGTTGTGTGTGTTTTTTTTTTTTTTTTCAACATTGAGTTTTCTGAGTTGGTTATGGAAATAGGTTCAATATATAGAAACAAAGCTCTTATTAATTTTGCCTGGTGCTAGAAGATTATTTCTGAAATTAATACTAAATCCTCACGATGCATTCTTGTGCACACTACCCTGTAAAGAACAAGTGTAGAACTACTTAAAGTATGTAAGAAACTAGTAACGATAGAGTAGTAACGATACGTTTCTAGTAACGATACAGTAACATTTCGTTTTGAAATCAGTACTAAATTCTAACTGCGTTCTTGTGCACACTGTAAAAAAAAAAAAAAAAAAAAAAAAAAAAAAAAAAAAAAAGTACTATTTTTAAGTCTTTTTGAAACCGGACTTTTATAAGCATTTCTAATTGCGACGCAGCTTCTCCTTAAGCAACATGACACCGTTATTCAAGAACCCGAATTGTTACTAGATTCTTTCTTGCAATTTCAGTTTTCTTAAAATTATCTAAAATATAGTAGGAAAATGTGCGGCAAAGTGAAACCGTGAAATATCTAAACCGCACTACTTACCTAGTAATATTTTACCTATGTGGTAACACATGTAGACTATTTCAATCAAGAAAAAATTACCCATAAAAATTAAATCATATGATAATACAAGAAATTTTAAAAAATGGATACCCAAATATTAATTTTTGTTAAATCAAAAATTATTTTGATATTATCAAATGATGAAGTTCTTCTTTTTAGCATTTTAAACATTAATTGGGACATTCTAATATTCGGTGCAGTAATTATTTAGCTAATATTTAGCTCATTTATATTTTTAATATTTTTCGCAATTATTTAAGCTCATGCGGGCAAAGTGGATGTGGCAAAGTGAAATAGTTTATTTTCGCTTACTTATTCAATCATTTATTAAATCACTAAAGTATTCATTTATTTAATAATTTACTTAGATTCGTTTACAAAATAATTCACTTATTAATTAATGCATTCACTTATTGTCTTATTCATTCAATATTTTAATCTCTCATTAATTTTTTTCTCATGAATAATTAACGTATTTATTTGTTAGTTTATTCTTTCATTATGTTTTCATTTATTCAAACAGTCATATCAATAGAAACTATTTCATTCGTAAAATATTTCATTCATTACTTTGCTCTATGGTAAAAAAAGTGAAAAGTTTCCTTTCTTTTTTTCTTTGAAGGTTAATTTTACCGCCAAAAATTTTAAAATGTTTCAATGCAAGTTTTATTACAAAGTACAATCTTCTTTCTTTATGTGTACTGTAATTTGAAAAAAAAAAATCAATTTGTTCCCTTCGAAAAAATTCAGTCATCTAAACCACTATGTTTCACATTCCCCTACAGCAGATTTTTTTACAGTGTAAGTTGATCTTGTAAAAAATGTGTATGTGCACCATTTTTTACAAGCTTTCGATTTAAACAAGCTAACAATGGCGCTAGATTGAAACCGGAGTTATTACCGAGAGAGTTTCTCCGAGCATCACGTCTTTCGCGGGATCCAATGAGAATTTCATCTCGGCTGATTCTTTGTTCTTTTCAAAGCGAGGGAAAACGTCGCCCATACGCTTCCAAGCCCAGTTCATTATATTGCGCTCTTCTTTATTACCTGAAAGGTTTAAGATTTGTAATTTATGTTTACGAAAGTATTATTTCTTCTTCTTTTTTTTTTGTGTTCAGAGTTTTTAATATATTTTAATTTGCTTACTGGATGCTGTATATAGTTTTTATTAACTCTTAATGTGTTATTGTTGTTATTATTATTTGCTCGCTCTGCAGAGAAATACTTATTGCGAACTTGGATTACTTTTTCGCTTAATCTTGAATGATAATTTAATGCTGTTTTTTAAAACTTTCTTCAGAGGTATCAGGATGCTATACAATCAATTGAGAACATATAACTTCCAATCATTTCCTCCTTCTCTCCTTGAGTCAGTACCAAATTTGTTTCATAAGTTCAGAGATCACACACACTTAAGTCACAAGTTATTTTATAAGGATTTTACCACCGTAATGCCAGAGAGATCAGTTTTCTTTCGAGTTATTTCCTTACTGGCCAAGGAGTTATATGATATAGTTATAAGCATGTACTGGTGAAAGTGTTTCCAAAATTAAGGTTTAAGAGTGTGTTTCTAAAACTAGTTCGACCCTAAATAATTGTAGAAAATGGATAATGCCTGGTAAATTAATGTTGTAGAGTAATTGCATATCATCTAAAATGTCTGGAAAAAGGTTAAACAAAATCTGCAAATCATGTGTTTCAATATAATTATAATACTTAGCTTTGGAAATGTGACAGCTAATTTGGAACAATATTTTCAGTCGAAATACAGCGAAATACTTGAGACAAAATGAATAGCAAACTTCTGACAAAAATAATTAATGTATTTTTTTTTTTTTTTGGCTTCTGCGTATTTTTAAGCTAGCTCTCTGATACTGCACAGATTCTCAACAAAGCTTAATTTTAAGCAAAATATTTGGCGGAGTTCTATATTTTGTGGATGTTATTAGTCAAAATAGTCTAAACTCTACCAAATACTCAATGTCTGTAGATGCTACCATGATGCCTAACGCAAAGTAAACTGATTCTTACTAAAATAAAAATTTCGCACTGTTTCAGATCAATTTATCAACGAAAAACTTAAGATGCCTACGCACATTAGACAGACAAAATAACCGGTTTGAAACCCAAATAGTTTCAAGTAGTTACGTTATTTTTGCTTGTGTAGTAGGCAATGCTAGTCAATAAGAACAAAATTTTATTTTTTTACAAAACATCATTTAAAAAATATTTCACATGTAAAAGCTCAATAGTTGTCAACTTTAACGAAATGTAGAGTATTCACATACTTGACGTAAATAAAAGCGGCTTCTAAAACAGAGCCCAATTTCCCAATAGGCAGAGCAGGCAGCTGCTTAGGATGACAAAATTTTCAGGGGCGCAAATTTTGCTTTAACCCAACAAATTTTTAAAAAATTTGTTCTTGAAAGTAAAATATTAGCATTCTTTCATTTTTCAAAGTCAATTTTTTCTTGTAATTTAATAGTGATTACTTTCACACATCTTACGAGAATCAAATGTATTTCAACCGTGGTAATTGATCAGAGTAAAACAGTAAGTGAAGACGAAAAACGGGCGTCGTTGCGTTTGACCAGAAGTCGCAACAAGATTGGAGTTTAAGATTTTTAATGAATACTAAAGTTTATTCAGAACTGATTTCTTCAGCGTAATTGACTTTTTTTTTTTTTACATTATTAATATTTATAATTGTTTTCTGTAAATATTAAGTCTCGGAGACAAATGAAAATGAGCGACAAGCGAAAAAGGCTGAATGATTTTAAATAAAGGAAACATGGTAAATTAAAAATCGAAGAACAAAAAAATGTCTTTATGTTTTTTAATGTGACATATTTTCTCAAACGGGAAGTTTGTAAACGCAGAAAGGAGAAGAATCTAATGAGAAGAATCGTTAGGCACCATTAAAAAACAATTTTAAAACTTTAAAAGAAGAAAAAAGAATATGTTGCAATATTATCACCAAATTTTACGAATCGTCAGAAAAACTTGCCGAATAAGGAATTTTTTGGAAGATCATTGTGACCTCCCATCGGGGTGCCGCGATCATTTTCATACGTTTGACAGTTTAAATTTCGGGAGCACTTTTTTCACGTGTTTGAGTTTTTGCTTTAGTTTTGCATAGAGCTAAATTCGACCCTGCTTTAAAAATTTTTGAATTCGAGCTACAGATCTTCTTCTTCACGTTTCATCATTCATTACTTCAGAAGGCAATGTTTATTTACAGCACTGCCTCTTTCTAAGCCCAGAAGTATAATCCAAACTTTTTATCAAAATAGATATTTTATCACCAGCGTGTTCCTTGTAACAAATTTTACTTGTATGTAGAATGCATCGTGGTCATTGTGACAAGGAAATGCTGCTTAAAAAAAAAGGAAAATTGTATACGGATTCAAAAATATATAGTGGCGTAAAACTTTGACACGGAGTAGAAGAAGGGTTCTTTTATTGGAAAAAGTTATTTATTTTGTTTGTTTGTTTTTATTCATCTAAATCATACAAAAATTAGAGAACTGATTATCTTAGGCTATATGGTAAATAAATGAAACATCGAATACTCAGATTTTAAAATTTCATGTTTATGTGTTTGAGACAATTGTATTTATATCCGAACGAAATAATAGTTATGCACGAAAAGTTTTGATTTCCTTTACTTTTATACTGCAAAATAATTTTACGCTGTTTTTTTTACTGTAAAATGTGTGCAAATCGAGCACGTACTGGTTTCAAATTGTTTGATGACTCCCAACAAACATCAAGATGAGTTCCATCAAGAATTATTTTATCAGACTACAGCACTGGGTTACTTTCTGTGAAAATTTTAATTTTCTATATATTGTCGCCTCAGAGCAACAGTGGGATATCTTTGTGTTATTTCTGGGATTAGATGTCTTAGTGTTGCCCTGAGATACCTTTTAATTGGTAGGAAATGGAAGGGGTTAAACATATACAGGGTATCCCCGAATGCCGTGTGCGATGTTGAAGAGGAGGTAGAGAGAAGGATAAACAGTAAGAATTATACTGGATCATATGATCGCAAACGGAGTGTCGACACGTTACGTGCTCACAAAACCAAAAACTGATGGATGTGAAACAGGTTACAAATTGATTTCACTAAGACGAATTCACGGAACATTTCAGTTGAAAAGAAAGTTTTAAAGCTACTGCTAAAATTTGGGGTATGTCGTATTAATACAATCGTCCCAACAACAACGCTGCAATCGATAAAAGCTTGTGAAAATGAATCCTCATTGCAACGACTCGTGCCTTGACATTGCGACGCATGTAATATAACTGCTGGCCTTAAATTTTAGCAACGGCTTTATGCAGTTCGTAAAAACTGAAATGTTTCGTGAAATCGTCTTTGTGTAATAGATTATTAACCTGTTTCGTATTAATCTGTTTCTAGCTTAGCGTACATGTATTATCCGTTTTATTAGGTGAAAGCACTTCGCCCTGCCTCCTCGAACGCAGAGTTCCATTTTATGCTTGGTTGATCCGGTTCGCATTCCTCGCTCTTCCAAATGAGAAAACCAGACAATCTTAACTTGGGCGTGTATTTTAATGTACAAAAATGTCTTAATGTCCTTTACATCACTTGTCTATTGTAATTTTTGGAATTCTGACTTTTTAAAAAACTGCTGCTTTTACAACAAAATTCTATGATCCGAATATACTTTCTGCCGAAAACAACGAAATAGTATCATCGGATACCACGTGACGAGGGAGGAGTTAAGTGTCTTATCTTGGAAAACGGACAATAGTATGTTAGATTTGCGTTTGCAGCCATTGCCCCGGTATAATTCTTGCTTGTCATCGTGTTCTCTTTCCCCTCGAAATTTATACACAGCATTCAGAGACACCATGTGTTTAGAACATTGAATGTGATCATCAACACAAAAATCAATAATACCACGTATAAAGCATTTCCAGCGTTGAGAACATCTGACTTCTTAAATTAGAAGTGAAACAAAACAGGTAAAACAAACACAGTGCTAATTTCAGTCCGATTGTACGATTAAAAACTGATGTGATATTTAAACGGTACAGATGCATCTATGGATTACACTTACTGCCAAGTACTTTGTAGTTAGTGATGATATCCTCCCTTTCATAGGATCCTAGTTTTTGAGTGACAATACTCTTTCCGATGCTAAAAGAGAGAAAAATAAACTTACGTCACGAATTTATATATGAAGCTTGTATAACACATGTAATTGCGCTCCATTATGACCTATTTCGTTTTTCTCTCTATTTCTAACTATATATCTATCAATTTATACATGTGTCTAATATATCTACCGTGTGGTTTTAAAATTTGTCTCAATCTGGAGCTGTCTGTAGCTTGAAGAAAAAATCCGAATGAAACAAAAATTGGTAAATTTACTAATCTGAAATGGGGAGGAAAGATGAAACATCCGCGTATATATAATAGCCAATGATCGAGTAACGCTCGTGTTTCAACAATGAAACTAGCGCCACAACATGATAACTTGATAATGTGTTTTGGTAATGTTTTGGTACATGCAGGGAAAGGCTTTATTGTGACAAGGCTGAATTCGATCCGTTAACATGACTGTTTTACTGGCAAGAATGTGTCATTTCAGGGGAATGAAGAAACAAAAAGCGTTCAAGTACGAACGCTATCTACTGCAGTTTAGGGCTAATCCACTGGAGTTAGGGTTAAAATTTCACCTATCAAAATATCACCAAACAGGCAATTGCTTCGTTAAAATGTAGTTGAAGAGAAGCAATTTTCACCCGTCATACCTTGACGAGCGACTTTCTAGTTAATAATAATAATTCCTACAATTACCAACATGTGGCACTGGAATGTACAAGAGATAATGCTTCGAGTTCTAACAGTTGTAATCTTGAGTAAAATCAAGGACCAGCCCTTCCTGCTTGGTCATTATGGCTTTTTTGTTTTGATTGGTGAAGGATAAACAAACTTGTAACATGTATGTCTACTGCACAAACATAGCTGCTCATTTTGCTATCATACTAGGACAGCGGATGGGGAGTAAAAACATTTGAATTGGGAAGTAATCATGAATTAACAATAGGACCCTACTCGTTGGGTGTCTTCTTTGTACACTTTGAATGGAATGGACGTGTAAAAGACACTTTCACCTCTCACATTATGATTCGTGATTTTCCAGATTAGGCAATACGAGGCATATCCATAAAAAAGAAATGGTATTGAGAATGCGGTAAAAAAGATGTAGTTATTATGGCCATTCAACACCCATACATTTATCATAAAGACTCGATTTGCATTATGGTACTTTTATTTCTTATTAATCTCTTGGATGGGAATTATTAGTTATGTGAAAAATTCATATTTAGATGAAATTTTGCTATTGAAGTTCATCTGTCGACGTGGTTTTCCTAAAAAAGCGTGATTTTACACAGACAATGGAAAAAAATAATTAACGTAAAGTCTTGTTGAGTTCAACCTGAAATGAAGACAAACCACAGACGATATGCAACCCTCACGCTCAAAATTAGTATCGCTAAATAAATGTTAAAAACAACGAAAGAATTTCGTCGTCATGCTTAGTCTGAAAAAGCAAAGAAACGTCAAAAACGATCAAGTGAAGATGAAAAGCAATTCATCATTGCTCAGAAAAAAAAGAAAAAATTGAAACAGCTCATTTTTTTCTGTAATCACTTTAAAGTACTTATTTTTGAACGGTATGTGGCGCAATCTCCAATTAATTTATTTCCTCTTACTTTGGCGAATCGTTCCGTGCTACTTCCCTGAATGGCCGGCAAAAGCCCGAAATCGAGAAAACATTGGATTTGGTAAGTTTAAAGAAACGTTGACCAAAACGTGAATCGGCTGGCTAATTCGCGAATTGGCCGATTTCGAGGTTTTGCTGCAAAATATACAAGCAAAATTAAAGTGGGAGTAAAAATTAACCTTTTCATTACTCAGTTATAAAATTTGCAATTTTTAGAAAGGACTCAAAAATTGTCGTCCAAAAAAATTAAAGAAACAACATAGTTATTGTCAGAAAATTTACAAAATAACGTCACGTTCCTTTGTAATTCTTGTAATTTAAAATTTCTCTATTTTCGTTTTGCAATACAAATTATCCAATAATCCGCTCAATATCTCCTACCATGCGAACAAATGAAAACAGTGCGATATCACTTCTAAGTAGCACATGCGCTAACACTTCTATTTCCGTAGAATAAACCACTGTGAAATCTTTTATTTAAACAAGGCCAAAGCTACTAAGAGCTTCTGTTTCTAACAAATTTCGTCAAGGTCAGTAACTTCATGAAAAATCGTTTAAATGGAAATTATTTTACTTATTTTTTTTCTCTATAAAATTCGGAGAAAAATGTGAAATTCAAGCTCATAGTTTCGTTAAACAACGCAAAGTTGCGATATTTTACCGTAAATGCTCTGAACAACCAACGTGCACTTTCATCTGCACACTCAAATACTGACTTGTACAACTACAGTTGAGACAAACCTAACCTGCCAGCACTGTGAAGGCTACGCATCTCCTATTCACACCACTTAAACGCTGGCAAGTAATGTTTGCCCCAACAATAGATGAAGTCTTTACGCGCTATATAAATTCTACTCCCAACCCCCCCTCCCCGAAGCCTTTTGTGCGCAATTTCTACTTCTCAGATTCTACGGTGTAGAGAATCACTATCATAAATGTATACGACGGTGTATACATACAGTGTGTTTTTATTATTAGTAGAGGTACCTATACGTATTTTACACTCGAACCCGCTTAGTGGAATAGCCACTTTGCCACGAAAAAATATTCTAATAAGCAGGATATTCCATTAACCGGGATCAAAATAACACAATACTTTGGTTTAGTACATTGAAAGTGTATCGTATTAAGCGGGATATTCTTTTAAACCGATATTCTAATAAGCGGGCTCGACTGTACCACTTTTGTATCCTTGATTTATTTCATAAAAGCAAGGAAATTAACAATGCCGTTCTTTATTCATCTTAATGATGAAATAGTCCATACTAACGAGATCAGAGGAATACTTGCAAGTTCGTTTGCCAGTTGAGTGCTTTGACAGGTTTTTCTTGGCCCCTGTATAGCCACCTGACGTAATCTGCATTCACTTCTGATAACACGTACGGCACGTCGTATGGACGTTTCACCTCACCCATCTTGACAGCTGCCACGCTGCACGGCCCCACTCGATATACTCCTGCAAGAATAAATGCCATACAAAAAAATTAATGCACCTTGCAGATATATTTCAATTGAAAAGCAATAATTATACACGATATTGAAAAACCTTACTGAACTGGTGTTTGCCCAGTGGCAGAAATTTGACCTTAATCTATATCTGAAAATTTGAGGAAAACAGACGAATTTTCATGCTTTCGATTCTTTTTCCATTTATGTACATTACATTCTATCACTTCACTTCTGGAAACATACAATTTCATATGTACTTAAATTACCTAACAGAAATAATTTATTCCAGTTTTGCTTTTCGTATGTTATTCTCAAAATAAATGAATGTAAGGGAATATTTAGATTATTTGGGGAATTGGGAAGTAGTCATCTTCCAGTCGTGAATAAATTTATTTTGGTAACTATGTTGCTTTCTGAGAAACCTATGCAAATACGCATTTCCTTATTATTTGTTTACGTATGCGAAGGGGGAAAAAAATCTCGCGCTGTCAATGGTGCCAAAAATTTTACGCCAATCGATAAATATCACAACTTTCCAAATTTTCGAAATCATCCCGAATGAAATGAGAGAACAAGGCTCGATTAATACACATGACTTCTGTGCAAACAGTATTCTTTGTAAAAAGGCACAGTAAATTGCACCTTTGTTATCAGAAATATAAAATTTCCAACTATAAAATGAACGAACTCGACTAGCAGGTAAATATAATAAATTGTTCATGAAAAAGCACGTGGCATAATAAAATGTCTTAAAGGGAATGTTTGCATGGGTTCCACCAAACCAATCTCGATGACCTGAGATAACGTTTTCGTGCAGAAAGAGTGAGTTCAAAAATCAATTTAAACTTAGTATTGCACGCTACTTATAGCTGCCGTAAACATAGAAAAATAATTAAAATTATGAGTTTCGCTAATTAAAAAATGATTATAAGTTAATTTTTAAGGTGAACCTAGGTTATTGCATTTTGAACATTTAGTGAAAATTTTCGTTTGGGATCTTTTTTAAGACTTTTCCAACGATATCCAATAAGAAGAAAACTGACCATCCATTCGCGTAGAAAAAAGCTATTTCGGGAGAAAATGCGTTTAAAAAAATCTCTATAAATTAGCCTCTAACTTTTAACATTTTCAACATCGGTTGACAAGCAAAGAAGAAAGTGGGACCGAAAGAAAACTTCTCACGCACAAACGTATACAACTGATTCTATTTTACGCTTTACTTTGTTGAAATTTTTTTAAAAAAGTTAATATGCGATTTACTGTCTGCGAATCATTGCTTTGTTTCCTGATTTTGACTATAACATGATTGTTGCTCAAAATCCTGAAAAATGTTTAAAGAAATTAAAAAAAAAAGATGATTAATTTGAATTCTGAAATTTTGAATCCAAATTATGTTTTTCGCAATCACGACTTGCGACAGGGCCCTACTCATTGGGGGCTATGGTTTCTAGAAACAACTCCTGTCCCCCCAAGCCTACTCCTCCTCCTGGGCGGTTACGTGTGTATAGTTGTGTGTGTGTGCAGGCGTGTGTGTATGTGTAGGTGCGCGTGCGTGCGTTTGTAGGCTTGTGTGTGTGTGCGTAGACCTGTGTGTATGCACGTAGGCGTGTGTGTATGTGTGTAAAGGCTTGTGTGCTTGAGCGTTTGTGTGTGTGTGCTTGTGTGTGGGGGGTAGGACATGGACGCCCCCGACCAGGAGAAACGGTTTCAAGAGGGCAGTGCTCGGAGCCGCGCCTGAAGAGGCCGGTGGGGCGGTGGTGCTGGTGTCTCTGGTTCAAGCTGAAAAAGGAACCACAACATCAAGGATGGTGAAATGAAAGCAATAAGCAATCGTGATTGCTCAAAAAAAAAAGAAAAAAAAATGAAACGATTTATATTAAAAAGTTTGCTAACTTATTTACAAGCAATACTCTAGAACAAGTGACATTTGTTTTTTATAGCTCGTGTGCAACTTTTTCACAACACTTGAGTTTATTTTTTTATAGTACAAAGCTGTGGTTGATAATACGGAAGATTATTGAAGCTTTTGCTAAGCTGTTTACAGCAACTGTTTTTTCCTTTTTTTTCTTTTTTTACAGACATATTTCATATGTCTAATAAAACAACCAAAGCCTTGAGTAAATGAAAACTTTAGCGCAATAAATACTAACTTAATCCGCGCAAAGTATCATACGTCGTGTAGCTCAACATTTTTGACGAAAATCTGAGAGTCACAAGGACGCACAAGTGGGTGTTTGACACCCCAAAGAGCTTTATTATTCGAACTTTTTAAGTTCTCTAATTTGAAAATGGATCAAACTCGGTGTAGCTGGTTTGAAGGTCACTTGCTGATGGGGGTATATTTACTGTGTGAACTCCTGCAACGGTTTCCTGGAATTCCTTATATGGGGTGTAAAACACCCCTTGCGCGTTCTTGTGATTCTCTGATTTTCGTCGAAAATGTCGAGCTACATGACGTATGGTGAGGATATGAGACGTTTGCAAAAGCTGTAGGATGAAGTTTCCACTAATGATCAATCGATAAATGAATCTGATGAGGAGGAGCCTGATAATAGTGTTAAATTACAGTTGCCACGTTTCTGATAGTGAAACTGAGAATTTATCTGAAGATAACGAAAAAACTGGTCGTAAAAATGAAACTTTGTCCATTGGATAAGAGGGTCAAATAGAAGAGATTAAAGCTAGTGGACTCGAGCTGGCTAGCCACGGGGGGGTAAATGTTTCTTCTGGAATTCCTCTTAATCGGTTACTTGTCTGAGTTTGAATTATGTATTAAAATATAGAACCACAACCGGACAATCGATTAACTCTCTGTTTATTGTCTAATCTTTGTTCCAACATGTTCGAGCGTTGGTTCATCTGGTGCCATGACCAGGATAGTTGAAGCACCGATTTGAGAAAGCATGCGTATATGCATGCAATTTTTTTTTTCTCCTTGCACCATTCTGTTATAGTTCAGCTCTAGGCATTGTTGAAGGAAGGCGTAAACTAAGCAAAATAACTATTTTCTGCAATTTTGACTTAGTATTCGTGCGTATTCCGGTCTGAGCCACGTGCAAGTTTTTTCAATAATCTGTTAGCATCAGTCACTGAATTTCAATGAGGTATAAATGTTGTTCTTGATCTTAATTCATAATGTTTACTGTAGACAATTGTACAGTTATTTTGTATATTTCTCAAGACGTTGCAATTAGCAACACAGAATTTCTTGTTTGTGTCACGTGCTGAAATATTGGGTATAGCTGACGCGAAATTTCTAGTAATTTGTTACTTTCAAATTGTATTGTTTTGTGTGCTCGCAAATATTTTACATTCTTGGTTATTAATTTGGTCTTGTTCCATTTGAGAAGTTAAAATGAGTTGGAGGTGACGCAGGCAAAACAATAATACCGTATCGGGAAATTCGAGAGCTTCTTTAACAATGAACGCTAACTCCACGGTTGAACCAATTTCCAATATTTCTTTACTGGAATTAATTCCTAAATTTTCAGGGACCGCTGCGCTTCCCTGAACCCGTGAGGGCATTTATAGCAAAAATTAACGAGATTTCTCAAATAAGCGGGTGGTCGGATACACAGAAACTAATAATAACAAGACTAAAATTGACCGATGGGGCGGAAAGTTTTGTGCACGCGTATCCGAGGGCTTCGACCACACGAAGTTTCGATGAATTAGAAGAAAGGTTGCTATACAGGTTCGATAATCCTCTCCCCTTATTAACGTATCTGAACGAGCTCGCAACTTGCGCACAACGTACGAAAGAAACAGTTCATGACTACTCAACGCGGCTAAGAGTGTTAGGGAGAAATATAGGTTCAGTTCAGGGCGACAGAATATCTCCAGAAATTCGGCAAGCAAGCGACAAGTTATTGCAAGCTCGTTTCGTGGCAGGACTGCGCCCCGAAATCCAACGACACGTCTTAAGCCGGGAACCCTCAAGCTTCGAAGAAGCTATATCTGTCGCTTTGACGGAAGAGGCCAATAATAAGATTTTCGAGGGATCTTTGACGCGTCGGGAAAGTGAACGCGAGCAGGCCGATGTGTTTGCAGTGCTAACCGAACAAATCCGCGACTTATCGGTGCAAGTACAAAACCTTAAGGAACAAGTAAATGTAAATATTATTCATCCCAGAGGAATGAACGGTGCGCCATATCGCAGCAGGGCGAATATCAAATGTTACTTTTGTGGAGAGAAGGGCACTATCAATATGAATGCAGAAAAAAGATGAACCAACGCTCGAACATGTTGGAACAAAGATTTTACAATAAACAGAGGGTTAAATTGTCCGTTCTATATTTTAATACATAATTCAAATTCAGACAAGTAACTGATTAAGAGGAATTCCAGAAGAAACACTTAACCCCCGTGGCTAGCCAGCTCGAGTCCACTAGCTGCTGGTCTCCCGGTCGTACGTCGCACCCCGTCTGAGTTCCTCTCTCTCTCTCCTCCACCCTCCGGGGCTCGGGGTTGCTCGAAGGAGGTGAGGGAATCCCGAGCTCTCTCGCTATCTCTTCCTTGGCTCGTGTCTTCGAGACACAAATAATATTTCAACACCTTCAGAAACATTGTCATATTAATTTCGTGAAAGCATTCTGAATTTTATAATGAAGTCTACTAATAACTATTGAAAATTTTAGATATAATTATACTAGATAAAGAACTGCCAATGATAGCAGCAAAGATGAACTGAAGGCATTAATTGGTTAGCTGCTTGTTCTACAGTATGGATTTTTTTTTTTTTTAAAGGTTAATATTGGTATTTTTGTGTCTTTTAAACATGACTACAATCAACTGCAGAGTTTTGCTGCTCTTAATCAAAAAAGCTTCTAAAATAAGTATTAAAAAAAGTGAAGACCATTCATTAAAGACTTGGTCGTTCAACTTGTCAATTACCACGTGGATCAGTGAGCGATGCCAAGTCTCAAGCAAAAATAAAATTTGAGAAGTAGTGAAGTAGTTTTTCAAGTCCAAAAAAAAAAAAGTGTCATACAAGTGCTGTTATCTCTGTGGTAGTAAGAATGGCCAACAAAAACCTGTTTGAAAGCTTAAAATTTTTTTGCAAAAGATATTTTAATGCCATGTGTACCGAATGCATCACAATTGTGAGTATTTATATGAAATAAATCTTAAAATTTTGACTTAATGTGGCAAAAATCACTCATTAAATAGGTTGTTTTGCAAAGCTTAAAGTAATACTGATAGTACGGATTAAAGGAGATTCGAATAAAATGTTAAATTACTAATTAAGGTTTAGACACATCCTCCAAAGTTCCTAGCTGTTAAGGAAAAAAAATCAGAATCACATGAGAGAAAGTTTAAGCGTACCAAAAAAAAAAAAAAAAAAAAAGATTGTTTCATACACTAGTCTGCAAAACTGTTTAATAATTATTTCTCATTTCGAATAAGCTAATTTTTTCCATACCACCCGATGTCTCCTGAGGAGTTCCATCAATAGCCTGCCATCCACCATAGATCTGCTCTCCAGTCTCGGCCTCTATATCTGGTCTAGTCATCCACATCTCGTTCCACACATGGTAGTTCCTGCAAAGACATTAACGTACTTGATAATTTGAAAAAATAACTAATCTGCAGTACATTTTTATACATTATTTATCTTCACATCCATCTACATAACATATAAATAAAATAAACATTTTCTAAATGTCCTGTATGTAAGGCACCTTTTAAAAGCATTCGTTTAAAAACAAGATTTTTTTTTCCTTTCCTAAAACTACTGATCTTTCTATATAAATAGGCATCTATTTATCTCACCACATATCTCTAACTTTATTATTATAGTCTCTCTATACTTGTAGTCTCGGTTCGATCAAATTCGCTTATTTTTTAAAGTTTGAGTATAGTCAAGGTTATTTTTTCAAATGGTACCTTTATTGTCAAAGCATTTTTTTTTTTTTCAAATTTCAGTGCTGCAAAAACTGCAATCGAGGAGATTGATATGTGGATGGCCCTGACCTTGCATAGTTCTTAGCATAATGCATAACGTGAAAAATGATGAAAACGATAGGCTAGGAAAAATGACGTACATGTTAAAGTAGTCATATTTAGAACTCGTGCCCAGGTTTATTCCCCTAGGTGTCTCTGGTCTAAGACTAAGTGGCGACACCGGTGATAGTTTTTATTGGTCACAATCAAGAACACTATTTTTTAGTGGAGGTTTCACGAGTCCTATTCCTATGTGGTGTTGTTTGGAAACCCTCATTCTGGTTTTGGAAAATGTTAGTGATAGTAATGCTATTTGTAATGACTCTTTTTAGCCTAAGTTCCTAGAAGGGTAAAAACGACAAGAAAAAAACATGAAAGAAAGCTTAATGCAACTTTTAAATATCGCTTAAAACAAAATAATTGGTATATATATATATATATATATATATATATATATATATATATATATAAATTTTAAATACTGAAACATTAAAATTTGAACAGGACGATTTTGAGATAGGAAAAATATCGTTCTCTCTGTCGATCGGTCTGTCTCCCCCCCCCCCCCCACACACAACTCAAAACTTTTAAATAAACTGTCTGCTTCGAACATACTTTTTTTCTTTTATAGATCCCGGCGCGGATGCATCATTTCTATATTTCAGTTTTTAATTTATACAATGCTAGCGGTACCCGCACAGCGATGCCCGTCCTAAAAATTTAATGAAAGTCCGTTGAATAAAAAAATTGACGCACCCTCCCCCTCTGATGTGAAGTGATCGTTTTTCTTTGTATAAAATGCGTACACAACTATTCAAAAAAAAAAAAAAATAGTTTAAGTTTCTTTGGAATTTAAAACTTTTCGTCAAATCATTAAATTAGACTTACAGCTGCTTTTAAACTCTTTTTAGCGAGTGAAGTGGTTTTTGCTGCAATTTAAAATTTTTTGCCAAATAAACAAAAAAAGACATCAAACAATATCTTTCAAATGTAAAAATAATTCTGCAGCTCTATTGTTTATCGCCAAACTTGCCCACCAACCACGCTATCATAATCCATCCGACTAACAAAAAAAAAAAAAAAACATCCCGTGGAACAGTCAAAAAACCATCGTCAAAAAAAAGAAGAAAATGTCGTACATTTCATACGGATAAAAATAAATCAAAAGTTTCTTTTCTTTCAAAACAAATCGCCAAAACAATTAATTACATTAACGGTTGCCTTAAAAATTAATCCTAGACTGAACTGCTCAGCGCCTAACCTGACAAGCGATCACGCTACCGGAACCCAGCCCTTTGCGAGTGAAAAGGATGTTTTTTCTTTGGCAATAATAAATGTTTCGCCAAACAAACAAAGAGGTATAAAATCACATTAACAGTAGCTTTCAAATCTTTATATATTAAAAGCTGCTTTGCCCGGTCTACCTTGAGAACAAAAATTGTGTCAAGAGACATATATTCAGCAATTAATTAAAAGAATAACTTAATAACTTAAAGAATAACTTAAATAAAAGAAAAAAAAACACCATGCAAAATTTCCTTCCAAACAATGCCGATATATATTAAAATACTTTTAAGAAATTAAAATGCGAAAGATGGATTTTAAAAGCGTAACCATGGAAACATGAAATAAAATAAGTTTAAGAAATCAGAAGCAAAATAAGGGACGAATAATTTTAGCAAAATAAGGGCGCTAAACAATGGATTCAAAAAGCGTAACCATGGAATCGCGAAAATAAAATGTTGGCCAACTTGAATCAAAATGACATATTTCGAAATTGATTAAAAAACGCTTGTAACTTTTTTTCCCTTGAAGAGAGAAGCTAATTTTTTCGACCATAGGTCGAGAAAGATCTGGAGTAAAAAATCTCGTTTTTTCCAATGCGGTCAAAAAAAAAAAAAAAAAAAAAAACTGTGGGACAATTCCTTCACTTTTTATTGAAAGATTTAAAGAAGAAAGTAGTGCCTAAATTTCAGCTAAGCCTATTAAAGTTCGAGCTAAAAACGCAAATAACTCCCGCCGTATTTAAGTTGAAGCATTAAAACAAATTGCGTAGAACGCGGAAAATTCTTTCCTTTCTAACGATATATAATATTAATATGTGCAAATAATTTCTCACCCCTTTAATAGCCAATAATAGGCAATTTACGTGAAATTTGGGCCTAAATTTGAATAAAAAAAGAACTGTTAATCAGATCTTTTTCGAATTATAGCCTATGTTACTCAGTAAGAAAGCACCTTTCATATAGTGAAAGAATTTTTCAAATAGGTGCAGTGGTTCCGGAGATTATATGTTCGAGGTAAACACACAAAAATCCGCCCTCTCTCTTTATAATATTAGTAAAGATTTCGTTCACTTTTGAACAGTTCAAAAAATCTAACAGTAGCGCCTATGGGGAAACTTAAAATCAATATAGATTTAGCACTTAAAGGTGGATTTGCTATAAACAAACTTCATTCGGAAAAAACTCTTAAAGATGGACGTGTATAGATACTTTATTTTCTTTTTATTTAGCTATTTTAAGCTAAATAAAAAGAAAAATGCTCTTAAAATAGCTATTTTCAGAGTATTTTTTGAACTATTCAAAATTTTTGAACACTCTAACAAAAACTTTAAAATGTGTTTTTTTCGCACCAAAAATTTTAAAAATTGTGCAGATTCTGAATATATTATCAAATTTTAGTATGAATCTATAGAAAAAAATTTATCAATACAAATCACAGTGCTTTATTTCACAAACTCTTACCAAGTCGTGTCCTCGGTCATATTTTTCAAAGTCTCAGCCATTTCATCAATGAAGTTGTCAATGGTGAGGGTTGAATCTGAGTCATGTCCACTGTTATAGCAGGTCACAGTGCGTGTCGGGATGCCCATAGCTCGAGCCACTGAAGCCAAAAAAAAAAAAAAAAAAAAACTACAATAATTTCGAAAATCATAAAACCAATATCATCTATTAACAGTCCCCTGCAAGACTTCTATCCCAAATGCTAGGCGTCCTAAAAACACTGGCTAATCACTGCTGTGCTAGATTCCCTCGATTAGAGTATAAAACAATTGAAATAAACTACACCTCAATAACCCAGTTTTCTAACGAATGTGATAAAAAAAATGACGTCATATCAGGTGTTAGTGAAAAAAAAATAGGCAGTCATGGGACTGCCGACAGTAGTTAAAACTTAATAGTACAAAAGAAATTTGGTTTGTTTGCACGCGCGCGCGTGTGTGTCGTTTGTCTTTCATTTTCATTTAAAACTAATTAGTTTCAAAAATTAAAATTTTATAATTTGTAGATACAAAATATCAGCTGCGGTTTAGTTTTAACGTTTATCAGCAATGAGAGCATCAATCATATACATTTTGGTTGGTCAATTTCTGTTCGTTTATAAAATAAATATTTATGCAAACATAAGAAATATTCAAAAATAAAGTCTCAGTTTGTGTTATTCATTTTTCCATGAATAAAAATAACAAACAATACATATACTGAACTTTCCACGCAATGAATTTACTGCATCAACGTTCTTTAGCTGACTTGGCGGAAAAGCCGATATGCCGTGAGATTGACCAGCAAGCCGGGAAATTCGAATTTTGAGGCATGCCATATGATTTGGGTTTCATTTCAAAAAAAAAAAAAAAGAAAAAAAATCAGATTTAAATTACAAAAATATGATTTAAACAAAAAAAATCTTTTTTTTTTCAAATTTATTTATTTATTATTTATATTTAATATTATGATTTTTTACGCCATGATCGTCATCATCATCATTATTATGTTCAAAAACCAATACTATAGGTTTATGGTAACACAAAATCTTAATATATAAAAATCAATGTCCTGAGATAATATATATATATATATATATATATATATATATATATATATATATATATATATATATATATATATATATATATATCGAAATATCAATTAGTTCGGGAGAAATTAATTAAAACCCCTTAATTTCTGCGAAATTAAAATCCTGTCATTGAAATTCAAATCCCTTATTTTTGAAGGCTTTCCTCCATTCAAATCATTATTCAGTACTTCATCTCAACTTTTGGTCGATAGCGAACTATAAATTTGATATTGTTTTTTTTCTCACGTGATTCTTCGAGGCTTTTCTCAAGTAAAATCATAATGTTTCTGTCTTTTGCTTTTATTTTTTCAAAACTAGAAACAAAGTTTTTAAGAACATCATCACAGGCGGACTATCCTTTTGAATTTAGAAGAGTGCAGTTTCCTGTTCAAGTTTGCTTTGCAATAACCATTAATAAGTCACAAGGACAGACATTAAAAGTAGCAGGGATCGATTTAAGAGAAGACTTTTTTTCACACGACCAATGTTATGTAGCTTGCTCCAAAGCCAGTTCATCAGGCAGTTTAATAATTTTAGCACCAGAAAAAAAACTAAAAATGTTGTACACAAAGAAGTTCTAGCTTAAACATAGGTATAACAATAAAATGTGGATGACCTCTGTTTGCAATGATAATCAATACTTTAAAAGGATCGTTAATAACAGTTAACGATCGGTTAAGGACAAGGGCATATATATATAAGGAGTCCACGGTCCCCGGGATCCTCCCCAAATTAGAAAAAGTTATAGGTAATAAGTAATTATTATAGGGGATTTTCGCAACTAGGTGCACCAAGCACTGTTAACCCCTGCTAATTCCATTACCCGAGCAATGCCGGATACGGGAATGCAAATAAAAATCTTTGATTGCAATCGGTTTAAATACCGTTTAAAGACTGCATCAACTGCACTTTTATATATCGTTGTACTAAGATTGAAATCATCGAACATCGTTAAATTTAATTCTCCATTTAAAAATTCAATTAATGGTATATTTTTAACATTTGCAAAGTTGATGTTGAAATCCTTGCTCAAAATCCCAAATCATCAAAGCTTTTTCCAATTTTATCTTGAAGTAATGCAAAAGCGTCTTTAGAATAAATAAATAAATATTCATTCAAAAACTCTCGTATTGCGCTTGAAGACTTTTTCGGTGAAAAATAAACTACAACCATAACAATTAGCTGTCCATTTTCAGAGTGGCAACGGGAAACACAATGTCTCCTCGATATCAGAAACATTGTTTTTTCTCATCTCAAAAAATTCCCAGGGCCAAAATAAGTTTTCACTTCAGAAAATTATATGAGGGTGAGGACCGAACTTACGGTTAGTATCTTGTTTCGATTCTTGAGACTGATGCGCTGCCGATCGTGCCACTGAGCCTCGTTATCTTAACGAAAATATTGTACATAAAGGAGCAGAGAAAAGCCGCGCATGCGCTGTATTCCGGTGTTAGTAAGGGGATGGCTTTTTGGGTGTCGGGAAAAGCATGGTTTGTCCCCACCTCAAAAGTACTCAACACGCCTAAAGAAGTTTTCACTTCAAAAAACCTTTGAAAGGAACATCGGTAATTGCATAAGTTTACATAGCTATCTTTTCATTACAGCTTTACTGCAAAAGAGGTATGAATCCCTGCAGCAAAATAATTGATGTCATTATTTCTTTTTCCCAAAACCGGTTATCACGTCATATTTTTTCTGGCATTTTTCTCGAAAACCATGGGTCTTGCAGATATAGTTATTTTGGTCCTTTTATGTAATTGAAGCGACAATTGAATTACAGGCAAGGGCGCTGGCAGTACTATGTTGATTACAATGTGTCCTATATGTCTTGCAGCAAGTTTTCAACAGTAGTAGATAACATCAGAAGCAGTTATAATAGCATAGATACGCATAATCGTAAACGTCAAATGGAATAGTAAAAATTGTGAAAAAATGTAATGGAGTATACGATTAAAAAAGTACTTTTTAGACACAACGAAATAGTCGGTTAGACAGGTAGACACAAGTTGTCCATTTTCCCTACTAAATAAATAAAGTTCGTAATATTATAATAGATAACCACTACTTTAACGTGATGCTAACGGATAATCGATTTTTCCATCTTGAGACAACTACCTAAGTCACGGTCAACTAAACCAGCAGTGAAAGTACAACTCGATACTACCAGATGTTCTTCAAAATAACACTTCCGGAAGCCATTGAGGTTTGAAAGTGCTCGCAAATTGTTTGTCAGAATACCTTCAATTTGTTAAAAGTGAATAGCTTTGTTTTTCAACACTCTCCTAAAGATGCCGGGAGTCAGAAAAGTTAAAAATCCTCTGCTATAAGTAAGTACAACACTTACATGTGGTGATGAGCCCTCCGAACACCCAGCATTGTGCGAATTTGACCGATTTTCCGGTCTCAATATACTTTTGGATGATTTTGGCGCTGCTGATCCACGCGTTAGGGCTAATGCCATCCTTGTAATTGCCATCCCAACAGCCCTCCATTATCCCAGTATCGTCTTGAGCATTTACCTGAAAGTTTAAAAAAAAAAAAATTATATTGTTCTCATTACTTATGAAATTTTATTGGTTTATTTCCAGTGAAGTAATAGTAATAAAGCAATATTATTTGTTTAAAAAAATAGGTTTTGCTGTAATTTTAAAATGCACAACGCAAAATGTTTTAACATTTCTATAAAGAAAAAATGTGTACTAGGCATTAAGAGAAAGCTACCCGTAGAGCGATTATATTCACATGAAAACTCCATGCAGACGCTCCGATTTCCATCTGAATAGGCAATTATGTGAAATTTTAGCTCAAAGAGTTATCAAAAAGAAAAAAAACGAGCTCCAAAGTACAAGCACGAGAAGATCCAAAGTAATTTTTTACCAAATTTGTATAATGTAAGTGCTATGCGTTCCTCTTGAAAGATTGCATCCATATTCACAATTTCCTTGACGTTACACTTTCTAACAAAATGTTTATGAAAAATTGTTTGAGTGCTCTATCAAGAGTGGCTGAGGAGAAAATTTGTGAGAGGGACATCATTTACTGCCGAAATGGTACCGATTAAGAATAACCACAAATGCGTCGGTTTCATGATACAAAACTTTTGGTTAAATACTACATGAACTACAACGTTGAGCATTACGAAGTTATATTGGACGTAACAGTCATGAAGCCAAATCATTAAGGCAATGGAATGTAAAGCTAAAAGAATCGAACATCGTTGCCGATCTTATTAGAAGTCTGAGTAAAGTTCCTTTTTTCTATCTTTTATTTTTTTTCCCTTGGGTATAGTAGAATTTAACCTTTGCTGCACCAATAGCTGACGTCAAAAAACTAAAGATAAAATAGGGTCTGGTGGGGTAAAGTGGTCATAAAATCGTAGGTTTTCAACTTTGGTGGATAATAAATACAACAAATAATTTAAACACCTCAACTTTTTTTGTTGTTATTTTACATTGCATTATTAAAGAACACAGTACATTGAAGTTTAGGAAAAAAAAATATTGATTTAATTAGTTTTATAGCACTTTCTTTTCCCTTTGTATTTATGACCACTTTACCCCATGGGATGGGGGAAAGTGGTCATAGCATGGGGTAAAGTGTTCATAGTTAAAAATAAATGCAAAACCGTATTAAATAACCATAATATTTGTATATTTCAGTTATTTTTATGGTTACAAGTATATGCACTAATATACGCGTGTATTCACGAGTATATACGTGTCGTGTAAACATGAGTAATCACGTTCATATATGAGTAGATACCGTGCATACCTGAGTATATACATGTATAGTAGACGTATATACGCATATATGTACAAGTGTACATGTGGGTATATACATAACTGTACATAAATGTATATACGGGTATACACGAGTTAATTCGTGGATGCATCCAGTGCGTGTTTGTACGTGTCTACTCACGTATATACACGTATAAATGGAAGCACGAGTATATACGTATGTATACGTGTAAACACAATTATATACCTGAAAAAAGGTATATACGTACATTTATGTGTCCGTACATACTCGTCAACCAGTACATATATGTATTCACGAGTATATACGCTTACATACATGTATGCCTACAGAGTGAATCCAAGCTCTTGAGCAAAAATATAAGTGGTGTGAGAGGTGAGGATAAAAAGCAAAGATTAATAAGGAATTTATGGTCGTTGACGCGCTACATGCACACAAAGCCACAAACTGATGGATGCAAAACAGGTCACAAATTTTTTACACAAAGTTGATTTTACTCAAAATTTAGTTTTTAAGAAATATTTAGAGCACTTTTTAAAAGTTACGGCCCGTAGTAGTTCTAATACACGCATCGCAACAAAGGCGCAGCGACGGATGAAAGTTTTTCAAAAGTCGCGTTATTAAAACAGAGATTGCTCTGTGATTGCGACGCATGCATTACAGCTGCAGGCCTCAAATTTCTTTAATCGCTTTAAAACCTTCTTACAACCTAAAATATTGTGCAAAATTGTCTTAGTGTAACAAATTTGTGACCTGTTTTGCATCCATCAGTCTTTGGCTTTGCGTGCATGTAGCGCGTCAGCATTGAGTTTATGACCATATGTTCCTTGCGATTCTTGCTTCTTACCCTCCCCTCTAACATCTGTTAAAAATTTTCCCAAGAGTTTAAACTAACCCTGTATACTTGTATGTCATATGCTTGTATGTAAGTATCTACTCGAGTACGTACGTGTATATACGTGTCTACCTGAGTATATAAGTGTTCGTATACATACGAGTAAAAGCAAGTATATACTTGTATAGTCGAATGTATATCTGCAAAGATAAAAAAATACCCATATCGTAGATACCCATATACGTATTTATTGGTGCATTTATGTGAATACGTTTGTATACGTGCCTACACGAGTATATGCGTATGCATACGTATATACTCGTATATTTAACCCCATTTACGGTAAAAACAATACATATTAAGTGAAATTAATATTTAATTCATATATGCCTTACACATAACTTTTAAGTGACAGTAGAAGAACAATATTCGTTAAGCCTAATATTATGACCACTTTACCCCATCTTACTGAAATTGTTCTAAAAAATGATCTAAAATATATTCAGCTAACTGCTAATGAGTAAGCGATCTTAAGACATGTAGGAAGCTTCCTGTGCCGTCAATCTGTTCATAATTCTAACAAACAAAATTTCCCAAAGAAGTTCAAAGAGGTGTTTAGATTTTTAAAATTTTTATATTTACACAAAATATATTTTACCAAATAAAATTTTGCCAGGTTTAGAAATTTTGTATTCAAAATGTAGTTTTTATTTCCCCGAATCTAAAATAAAATTTTCACAAACATTCGAACATTTATTTCCAAGCTATAGTCATTTATTTGACGTATGACCATTTTACCCCATTGACCACTTTCCCCCACCAGACCCTATAAGATGATTTCTGCATTGTAACGAAAGGTAGGTAAAATAACACTTGACAGTAATTGGAATACCGCTTAAACATTCTCCGATCTAACAAGAGTGCAAGCGTCGAAGCTTATTAATTTAAATATCCCCATAAAATGTCATGACTGTACTTTAATGCAGAGGAGGGTGGAATACATTGGAGGTGCATGCAGGGTACAGTGAGGCAGCTATTTTTTTTTTTTTTTTTGGAGTTTTAAATTATAATCAGGAAATGATGTTAAATATCTATAAATCTGTAGTAATTGAAGTTTTGGATTCTGGGAATTATGTTGTTGCAATCAAATGATCGTAGTTTTTCTTATTTCAGGTCAGCTATGGTTTTTTTCCCCGACTCTCGCATGCATCGAATTATAACATTTTCTTTTATGAATAAAAATTAGCCATTTGATGATTTTCATTGTTCCAACTATGCACTTAGTTATCATTAAAAACATTTAGGATAGGCTTTAACCAAACTCCTGACAATGTGGAATTAGAAGAAAATGTAGAGTGTGAAAGACTTAGTGGGAGCAGAGTGATCTCACTGTGACACATCCTGATTTCTGGTTCAAAAGGGATGTTTTATTTAAATTTATTTTATGGTCCAATAATTTTCAACTTGCTGTTTAATTACTTTACAAGGATCTTTATTTTATCAAACATGTGAATTAAATCACGTAAGCTGAAAATATGGACATTTTCTGAGGACTCCATCAGAAATTCATTGTAATTTACCTTCTGATTCCAAGTGACATTTCAGATAAAGTAGATCAATATTATCTGTAAATTATAGATAAAACTGATACAAAAAGTCATCTTGCTCTAGTGTAGCAGTGAGTGTTTTCTTAGGTTTTTAGAGCTTCAAAGGATATATAAAAACCGAAGAGAGAAAAAGTTGAGTAATAAAGAAAGAGCATCAAAGGGTAAGAGCCATCATTGCAAGATATGCTCCTGGGAAACAAATTTTAGAAGAAGAAAACACGAAAACTAGAAAAAAAAGTGGCAAAAATGTAAAAAAAATGTAGGCTTATTTGACACAACTGATGAGGCAGAAAACATTAAATGGCGCATCTGATATTCTATCCGACCATGTTGACACGTGCGAAAATCTACCTTCTGGGTTGAAGAGCTGGATCGTTGACACTTAAAGTTCGGATAATATTTGCCATTAAACATGTCAGAAAAGTTCTAATGGTAGCTGATAACGATGGAGACTTTTATTTATTTATTTATTATTATTATTTTTTTTGTCCATAAGTAAAACTATTTTGACTTTTTTTTTGACGATCTGTACTAGATGTTGCATCCGTTCCAGATAAAAGTTTTAAATTGTTTATAAAAGATCCTACGTAAAGCAATTATACGAAAAAAAATCATTCTTTTTTTGGTCTGAAAATTGAATTTTTATATAAATGTACAATGAAACTTGATTTTTTTCATTAGGATTTGAATTTCATTTTAAACGAGGAACATAATGTTTCTGACATCACTATATGTTGTGTCTCTGTGCTTTGTAAGCTGCTTCACTGTGTTCTATGAGTGGTGTTCAGTGAGACAAGATTTTACGTTTTCTTTTTTTATATTACCTTTAAAACTTTAAATAGCATTGAACTGTTTTGTGTCTTAAAAGTTGTATACTTAAGCTTCATTACAAATCCACCTTAAAAGTTTTCTTACGTAATCAACATTTCGAAATTTCTTGAACTTCATATTTTTCGTCTCACTGTGTCCCACCTTCCCCTACCAAAAGCTAAACTTTACCATCTTTCAGTTCTTCAATACCTTTAATTACGCAAGTTTAATTGGTTCTGAAAGCTCACTTTTAAGTCAGAGGCAAGTCAGTGCAAATTAATTCCTGATCCAGTATCCTCAGAGGTACTGATTTGTAGTGTGAAACTAAAGAGGAATTTGTGACCATAATAGATTTAACGTATATCGGTCACCATCAGCGTATACAGAAAGTTAAAATAATGTTACAAATCGGAGAAAAGCTTTTGCTTCACTCTGTTTTGCGCGTATCTTTATATCTGGCTGTGTGTCAATATTGATTAATAAGGGAGAGTGATCTATGGGGGATGTTGGTTCCCGTTGCTTTTTGTATGACGGTATTACTTACCAGCGCAGCCAGAAGCCTGGAAATCTTGACAGGATCGTTCCTATCGCGTACAGATATTTGGTCAGATGTCATCATTAGGTTGCAGCATTCTATTACACCAGGGCAATACTACAAGGAATAGAAAACGCGGTCTAAATTTTATTTTCAATTAGTATAAACCTTTTTTATCTTGGTTGATAGGTGCTTTTCTATTGGTCGAGCAATAATGGAAGATAATCAAATTCAAGCGCATAATTTTAAACATTGATGTCATTAACGAATTTCTTTCATATTTTAGATATAAATAGGTTAAAATGACTAAATTCGATTTCGGACGAATTTTAAAGAACTTTAATTTCCTTTCTCATTTAATCTCTCACCTAATCTGCGAAAACGATTCAAAATTATGCAGCATTTATCTGTTTCGACTATTCATTTATTGTAATTCATTCTCTCGCTAATGTGATCCTTAAATTATTCCTTATATAAGGATTATTTCATTCTTATTTTATTATGTCTTATTTATTATTTGTCTTTTCTCAATACGTATTCATTGTTCGTTTAATTACCTATTCATTTTTTTTCATTTGCTTATGCTTAGGTTCTTTAAGTCTTTATGAAAATAACTCATTTTTATTTCGTTTCTCATTTTCTAACCGACTTTTAAATGGAGTTGGTTATCAGCTTGTACCTTATGTATTTTTGTATGTTTTTTTTTTTTTTTTTTTTTTTTAATCTTACAGTGTCTCACTAAATGAGCCTATTTTGATGATTCCTTTGATCAAAATTTCTCTTAAAAGTTGAAATATTTTTTTCTTTAAACACCATTGATATTTCTTTGAAACATATTTTTTGAAAGTATTCTTTTATTCTCATATTTATTTATTTTTTATTTTCATTTGTATTTTTTTTTCACATTTGCTTATTAGTCAGCGCACTTATACTTATTTAATTTTGTCACTCGCATTTCACTCAATAATTCAATCAAGTTCGGTTCTACTTTCCTCCCACATAAATTGGAAAGTAAACAATTACATAAGATGGATAACGCTGTAAAATTTATATAATCTGTATTGTAAATTAAGCATTGTTCTACTGCAAAGTCAAATCTGCGTCACACCAATCAAACGATAATTAACTGTAAACCTAGTGTGAGCAATACGAAACAATAGCAGCAATTTTTGTTGAGATAGAAAGTTTTTGATAGCATAACTATCCACAGTTCGCTCACTTGATCGTACGTCCAAGGTTTCTTGTCCATCTTCTTATGAATTCCACAGAAGAGGATTCCTTCATCTCTCAGCACTAACTCTTGCCTCATTTTTTCATCCTGCATGTACACAGTGTCCTCTGTAATATTAAAGGGTTACAGTACCTCAAAAATGATCAAACGATCAAAAAATATTTTACTTATTTCAAAACTAAAAATTACTTTATAAGAAACTCAAATATTTAGAGCATGTTATACCTATAAAAACATTAAAAAAAAAAAAAACGATTTTTCACATAACTAATTACAGAAGGTTTTCTAATCTATACTAATATTATAAAGATAGGGCGGATTTTTGTGTGTTTATATGTTCGAGGTAATTTCCGGAACCACTGCACCTATTTGAAAAATTCCTTCACTATATGAAAGGAGCTTTCTTACTGAGTTACATCTACTAAATTATAACTAAGTGACTATAATTCGAAAAAATCCGATAAATAGTTATTTTTTTATTCCAATGTAGGCCCAAATTTCACATGAATTCCAGAATATGGGAGTGAAAAATTACTTGCACAAATTAATATTATATATCGTTGAAAAGGGTAGAATTTTCCGCGTTCTAAACAATTTGTTTCAGTGCTCTAACTTAACTACGGCGTGAGTAATTTGCGTTTTTAGCTCGAACTTTTTTAAGCTTAGCTGAAATTTAGACACTACTTTCTTCGTTATAATTTCTTCTTTAAAGATATACTTGTGAGAAAAATGTCAGCCTATGCAAATAATTCGTTCTTTCAGTAAAATTTGAAACATTTCTTTTTGCACAGACGTACGATCTACATTTCATGGAATCCATTACATCTAGCATTTAGTAAACTTTGCAATCATGTTCACTTCCTTAGGCCGATACATATTTTTCAGTAAAAAAAAAAACAACTTCTTATGTTCAAGAAAATGTTCACTATCTGATGCTGATATCTGTTTTTGCAGATACAACGCATATTTTGTCTAACAATGGTAACACATAACGCTAATTTTCATTGTTTTACTATTTGTAATCAGTAGCTGGGGCAGTTAGAACTCCTCGAGTAAGATACCGGCATTTACAAACACAATGAAACATGGAAGATAAAAAGTTGGATACTCGCCTACCATCCTGTTTCATTTTTCTAAAATATATGTTTAAAATGGAATTCAACTTACTTGGGTTCCAGGGGTTAAAGAGAAGCATGAAAGGTTTTTTCATTTTGTAATTGAGCGCCCGTTTCTTGTCCTCCAGCAGGTTCGTATCAATTTGAAGGTACCACTCCCCAAAGTAACTTTTTGATGACGTTGTAATCTGTCGTAAAAAATTAAAATACATTAAACAAATCAATTTGATATTTGGCATCTTGGAGTTCACATTAGTTTTTTCCTAAGCATGAGTTGCAATAGGACTATGCTCATTATGCTCGTTAGGTTTATTAATTCTACGTATGACTCTTGTTCCAATTCTGCCGGACTGTCACAAGATATGACTATCTTGTGATAGTCCGGCACTATCACAAGATATCTTTGTCGTACAAGAAGCAATAAAAATAAAAGTTTTTATAGCAATAGGCAATAAACATTTTTTAACAAAGGATGTTTTTTTCTTTTACAATTTACCTTCAAATGAATGGGTAGTTGCTGTGCATCTTTCTCCTGTGGATTTTTGTGTATCTTGAAGAAAAAAAAACTGCACTGACAGATTCGTTTTTTTTTTGTTTTTTTTTTTTGACCCGAAATTAATAAAAATTGTCTAATTAAATCCAAGATGAAAACCAAAAGTTTTGTTGTTGATGTTGTTGTTGTTGCTTAGTGTAATTGAGTAATGATCAATGGAGTGATGAAAATTAGGATTCAAACCGCGAATAACGAAAAGATTAGAAACTCTGCCGTGAAGCATATTTTTCTTTTTGAGTGTGGTTAAGCATATATAATCAGGGAAGGAGTACTTTAAGTCAAACTTTATCCGTAAGAATTATTTTATGTATGCCTCAAGCAAGCGTAATATTCATAAGGTATAATAGCCATTCACTGATTGAGTAACATTGACGTCACCAACAATGAAATTCGCGCGATAACTTGTGAGACGACATTATTTCGCTGTTGCATCACTTAAATTCAGTAATTTTATTTATAACTAGAAAATCTCCCATCAAAGTATGACTGGTGAAAATTGTTTCTGCAATTGAACGAAGCTATTGCCTGTTTGGAGATAGTTTGATAGTCAAAACTTTAACCCTAACTCCAATGGATTATTAACCCTGAACTCCAGTAGATGGCGTTTATTGTTGACCACTTTGTCTTTTTTTTTCCTCCGTAAATAGACATACCAGTAAAACAGTTAAGTTACCGGGTGCAGTCCAACTTTCTCGAAATAAAAGCGTTTCCTTGCACATTGGCGTGCGCACGGGGGGTCACCAGGGGTCACCTTGGTACCCCCATTAGCACGTAGAATTGAAAGATAATACAAAAGTGACTAAAATTTTACATCTTTAGGTTTACTAATTTCTTCTCATAATCTTTAAAAATGCTTTTTTTACTCAAAATATTCAAAAATATTCCTTAAGCGAGCAAATATGGGAGCCTTTTAAAGCGTAATTTCAACCTCCTGGTACAGTGGTACCCCCATTTCTGAAGCCCTGCGCACGCCTATGTCCTTGCATGTCAAACGTTTCCAAAAAATAATATCCAACTATTAATGACTTAATGAATTTTTGGTCATCCAACAACGAAATAATGCCGGCACGCATGCTATGGCTCAAGTTTCATTTTTGGTGATGTAATTAACGTTACTCGATCAGTGAATTGGCTATTATATATATGATGATTATATAATATTTTTTTGGAAGCGTTTGAGAAGCAGAGAAGTGATTGTTTTAACAAGGGCAGAACTAGATCTAATAAGCAACTGCTTTACTGGTCAAACATTGATTAAAAAACTTGGAGGTCCGTTTTAAGCCATCATGGGAGTGATGAATTTATTTTTTCCATAATCATTGTTAAACATTTCTCTATGATATGGGTGATACATTTGAAACGCGTCAAAATTTGCGGGAAGTATTTCTAATAAAGAAGCAACTTGCACCCGTTATACCATAAGGGGCTATTTTCTACTTGTCATTAAATGTTTAACATTTTAGACTGGTTGTTATAGTGTTGAAAACCACTCAAAAACGTTAGTGAAAAAGAGTGTGCTTCCTTGGGAATTTAACATTATTACGTCTTGCGAGAAAGCAATTCTTAATAAAAAAAAACACTTACTTCCACTGTGATTATGGCTCCTTTTGCCGATTGTTCGGTTGACATCCCTTCCCCACCTCCTGTTTCAACGATCTGGGCAGTCCACTCGTGAGGCGCCTTTTCTTTTGGGGCCGGAGCCACTGGCAAAAAAATCATCGTGTAGCCCTCCATGGTAGGAATTTTGACACCTTAAAAGGTATAAATCATCAATGCATTACTTAAATTCCTGGTAGCACAACATGTCTCAGAAAAAAAAAAAAAAAAAAACAACGTCATCGCTGCGAGGCACAGTAGTAGAAAAATTTCACTTCAACTATAATCTTACATTTTTCAGCGACGGTCAAGTGCGTTCACTGAGACGTCGAGGCAAAAATTAATTTCTGTTTGTAATTGGTGAAAACCTAACCCGGCAGCATCAAAATGCTGCTATTAGGATCTACGTAGTCATCATAATGCTGCCAGGTTAAGTTTGCTACGACTATAGTCACTTTAGGTCGATATAAAGACGTCACTACGCGTCATTTAGCAACATTTTAGCTGAGAATCATTAGTAAGTTGCTGCATCCTGTAAATTTTAAAGTAATGCTTTCTGACCATCATGTCAAGTTTACCTATCAGGTCATTATATTCGCTGTCTTGTTAGGAATGCATTAAACTACTTGCATAAGTAACTACTAACTTGACAAGCATGAACGTACTAAAGTAAGACAAAACAACGTTAGAAGAAGCACAAATTTGTAAATTACAGCAGACACGTGTTTCAGCGTTATAGGGAACGCCTTTTTCGGATGTCTTTTCATCCATAAGCTCATTATTTTTTGCAATGAAAAAGGCGTTCCCTGTAACGCCGAAACACGTGTCTGCTGTAATTTACAAATTTGTGCTTCTTCTAACGTTGTTTTGTCTTACTTTACTGTTCAGCACAAAGGTATTATTTATCTTATGAACGTACTAGTTTACACTCATTGTAAAGCAACAGCAACAAAACAGTTCAATGCTCGCTTATTATACTTCCTAGAAATAAAACAAAAATGACAAATCACACGAGTTCTTTGAAGCTTTTTAAATAAAATTTTCATGGTTGTAGCAATTGACACAATGGTTACATTTTCGTTTTTTAGCTCCCATTTTCTTCAAAAACGAGATTTTAAGACTGAAAGGAGCCGTAATATCAAATTTGGTTGGCAAAACGTAAGTATGGTAAAAAATATATGAATTAAAACTTAACATTTCGTATTGAACTTAACGTTCGTCTTCAATTCAACGATTCAAGTGCCCCTAAACACCTTTTGTTCCTGTAACATCCAAGTTTACCAAGCATCGGAAAATAAACAAAATATATCATCTAGATCTTTTCAAAGAAAATAACTAAAACTACTCTTTGTAGTACTTATTTTTTAAGCAACTAATTGAAAACGTTTGGATAATTTGACGTTATTTATCTGAATAAAAAAATACGATTACAGACTTAAAAAACGAACACCATTCTCGCATTTTGCATTATAGTTTCGTCTATAATCGGCAAGCTCTAGTAGCTTGCGTGGCATAGAATCTAGAAGACAATTACTATACTGGAATCATTTTGACTTTTTGCACGATCCCTGCTTCATGCGGTACAACTTTGTACTATAATGTTGGTCATTAATTTTTTTTGTGTGTTATTATTGTTTTTCATGCAGTTAATTTTTGTACACATGATTGTTGGGAATTTAGAGGGTAGTATAGAAAAGTAGTTTATTTTATTTTTCGCTTGAGGCTTTTATGATTTTTACACTACTCTTTGTTTAGATCATTAAGTCAAAAAAAAAAAAAAAAGATATATGCAACTATGAATAACGATTACGAATATATAGGTTATTTAAGTTAAACCTGGGCACAACTAAACGATGTAATAAAATGTTCCAAAAATATTACATTCAAAATATTATTAAAAAATATAATAATATAATAATAGATTACAGAACGATTATGACTATTCGTAGATGAACATCATGGCTTTTGAAGACAAACGCCAGTATTTACCAGACGAAATCGACCCTTTAGTCAGTCTGTCAAACCGCCAATCAAGATGTTTTCAATCAAAAAAGGGATCTCCATCTGAGGTACAGGTGTTTGACCGAGAGTCGAATAGTCTGGTGAATAAGGATGGTAGTTGTATCTTAAGTAGTGACTGCTGAGAGAAAAGCCACTCACCTTTCAGGTAGAAAATGAAGCTGATAACGTCAGTACTCTCATCATACTTGCGGTTGCATACCAGGTTGATCCGGAATTGCTGGCCCCTCCTTATGAGCAGTACGCCCTCTTTTAGAAGGGAAAATTTTGTTGTGTAGTGCGCCTTTGCATTATACTGTAGGAGTGGGTCTACCTCGAATACTGTCAAAACTTTACTCACTGCGAAAGACACCAATTAATTTGTTGGGATGAATTATGATTTACACAAATTAGTCGAAATAGAAATAAAATTTACTCTATATTGCGCAAATGAATAGGCACAAAGATTTTATTTTACGTTTTTAAATTTTTTTTTCAATAAAATTCATTTGCACCCAGCATGCTACAGCAAGTCATACTCAGCAGTTTATCTGCTTCAACAACATCAGTATGTGTATTTTAATGAGTTAGAATGGAGTATGAATTATCATATTTACTAAACAAAATTCGTCCTTGGTTGCTTTTGGAAAGTACACGGTTTCTACATGTGAAATATCGGTTTTTGAAAAGTCATGAAGAGTTGAGGCTATGCCTTAGGTTAGGTCGACTAATTATGAAGGAAAGAGTAGCTCATTGAATTTTTATGCTGACCAGTTTTAGTTTATTTTCAAAAGTAGATTGAAAAGAAATGATTTTTTTTCTTTGTACGCCTAAGAGTAACATTTAATTTATCAAATCCTAGCTATTTGATTATTATTTCATACGGCTACATTATCTCTAAAATCTTCTACTTCACAATTACACTCCGATAATGCAGAAGATTCGTGTTTATGTCCTGTAGCCATATTTCGTTCATTTGAACATAGCATGTACTATATCAGTCATCTTGACTAATAATAAAGCTGAAAGTCTGTATGTCTGGATATCGGGATCTCGGTATGTCTGTTACACGTATAGCTCCTAGACCGTTCGGCCAATTTTCATGAAATGTGGCACAAAATTAGTTCTTATCATATTCTTTTTCTATTCCAATTTTAAGAACATTTTACCGAGCAAATTATCTTAACGTTGAACATGGGCGAGCAAATAAACATAGCAAATTGGCGAGAAATTCATCATCAATTATTTGTAAATATGCAAGCTAACCAAATGATCTCTTAATTTTCTACTACGAGCAAAGCCGTGTGGGCACCGCTAGCCATTACTAAAACAGATTCAATGGGCATGGGACAGTGGTATTCAATAAAGGTGAGGAGCACAGCCTCACCTTAAAAGGGTTACAGAAATTTTAGAAGGAAGAATACTTTGAAAAATTAGCTTGAAAATGTGCCAAGATTTTAAAATTTGTTAACTTGATTACAGAAAAGGGAAATGTCTCTTATAATCATCAAAGCGCGTTAAAATTATGTATTCCATGGTGTTATGAAATCAGGGAGTCATAGTTAAAAGTAAATTCCAACAGTAAATACTTACTGTCCGCTCCAGAAACAGGGTTCCTTGGCATAGGCCACAATTCAAGAAATTTTGGAATTCGATAAACTGTCGGCGGCATCTGTGGGTCGGTGGTTTCTTCGAAGAAGGCTACAAGCTTGGATTGATTGGCACCCATATTGGACAATATTCTGTAGAAGAGTCGGAAAGGCACTTTCAGGAACTGACCTGAGAGTTTATATGATAATACTTGTGCTGCAAAAGCAATTTAAGGGGGGTCCGGGACACATTTTGAATTTTTTTTTATTATATACTTTAGAGTTTTGAAATTTTTTGCACTGATTCACCATTTATTTAATAAGCAAAATCATAACATAAAGATGAAAAAAAAATATTTAAATTTAATTAGTTTTTTTTAATGGGGTTGCTTTAAATTGTTATAACTCAAAATATTCTTGATCAATTTTCAATTTTTTTTAAAATAAATTTCGCACAAATATCTAAGATTTATTTTTATTCGGCAATTTTAAAAATATTGATTAAATAAAAAATATTTGAAGAAAAATTTCGAAAAATTCGAAGATACCTTTAAAAAAAATCATAATTTTTGCAGTAAACTTTTTTCAAATTCGCCGAATAAAATTTAAAGTTAACTGTTTGAAAAATATATGCTCCAAGTTTCATTACTTTATCTTTATCGGTTCCTGACTTATAAGAGTTTGAATGCAAGAAATCGGTGATTAAAAATTATATCATGGAGAAAAACGCGTTTAAAGTTTTAAAGTTAAGTACACATTAGTTAGGTGCATGCAACAAAAATAATTATATCTTTCGTTCTGTTTAAGATAAAAACAAGATTCAAACGTCCTTTTAAGCAGAAAAAAACGGAGTAATTTTTTACACGATGAAAAAAAAATTGCAAAATTTGACGATTTTTGAGTCTCGGACCCCCTTAAATTTAAACTGCAGTTTTCGATATCCCGTACATCTGTAAACATACTAGTTCCTTTTGCAAAAGTATGACCACATTTTTAGAATTTCTTGATGTCAAGTAGCACTGTGACATTTGTCAAATCTTCAAACCTGTTGCTTGAATGTACATTGTACATGAAACTACCATTTTCCTGCATTTTGAAGATATAATTCAGTTGTGAACTAGAGAACCGGTTCTGTCGTAGCAGGTTAAATGCAGCAACCGAAAGTTTCTCATTTTTTACTTCTTTGTATTTTTATTTTCTAGTGTACGTAAAAGTGCGCCCCACCTCCGCCCGTCTAATTCCAACATATCTCTATGGATAGTACGCAAAATGAGTTTTTTCTTTTAAATATCTACAAAAACTTATTTCTCCAGATACTGGTCGGGAAAAAACTACTGTACCGGTGTGTTTGTGGGGTTTAATAAATAACTTCGGGTCGTAATTTCTAAGTACTTGAAAAATACTAGGGTATCCAGCCCCTGTTCGCTGTAGCTCAAGAATTGACGGGATGACGACCAGTTCGCTCGAATAGCTTTACGATCCAAACTCGCCGTTTTCGTGACCACTGTCTAAAGTTATTACATTTATAGTCTAGGTGGTGCGTTTGATTTCAATTGTAACAATATATTCTTAGCACTAAATGTTTTTGCCCTTGCAACAATTTTTCCAGTACGATTATTTCCAAAAATTCGGTAACTCATCCAAAACGCCTATTTTAACTTCAAATGATTGTGTGAGACGTCAAAATAATATGTAAAAAAACGCATAACTACTAAGTGGCTCTAATCCCTCCTGGTTGACTTTCTCCACTCTGAAAATGGCTTCGCAATCTTATTTAGTTCGCAATGATTTTAAATCCTCAAAAAGGAAACTAGTATGTTGTGGCCATCACGAAACTTTCTTCTATATATATTTTTTTTCTGATCCCTCCCCATGCTTGACGAGGAAGCAATATTCCCAACAAAAACGAAATTACGCATGCAAAAACTTGACGACCATCCCAATGTCTGAATTATTGCAAAAGCAGAGCAAAGAGCGAAAATTGAAAGTTATCTTAAAAGCCTTGCTTGAATTAATTACAAATATTTTATTTGTTAACAAACATAAGATGGCAACAGTTAAAAATTTTAAATCATTGAGATAATATTTCCTATCATTTCCATACAATTAAAATCACGAGAAATACGCAGACGACAATCTATTACGATTTATCTTTCTTATTGTTGCATTAATAAAACTATTTTTATTCGCTAAAAAATAATGATAATAAAAATAAATCAGCACCTCTTGGCGCGATTGGCGCCAAAATTGAACCAAAGCCTGTTTACATATGGATTCACATATATTCCAAATTTCAACCAGAACGTAGCATTACTTCTTGAGAAAGGGCACTCACAATGCAAAAAAAGAACGGGCGATTGCGCTACCCCCTTTTTAGCTGTTGACACCAAAATAAAATCAGCTCTTATACCTACTTAGGGCTACTTGCCGATAAATTTTTCTTTCATTCCGTTCATTATTTCTTGAGATACAGCAGTCACAATTGACGACAAAAAACGTTCTATAGCTCAACCCCCGTTTGAGTTATTGACACCAAAATTGAATCAGCACCTGTTCCTGTTAATGGCAACATATGGACCAAATTTTCTTTGATTCCGCCAGTTACTTCCTGAGGAATAGCAATCACGCGTAACTCAAGAAACGTCCCATTGCTCCACCCCCCCCCCTTGGAGGAATTCGCGCCAAAAACCAATGGGCAGCAGTTCACATAGGGGCACATATATGTACCAAGTTTCGTTCGATTTCATGCGGTAGTTTTTGCTGTAGAGCGGCCACAAAAAACTGGTCATACACAGACGTGACACACATACACACACACACATACACACACACACACACAGACGGACAGACATTTTCCAAAAATAGTCGAAATGGACTCAGCAGACCTCAAAACGTTCGAATCCGTCAAAATTCGAAATTCGAAAATTTGCACGAATCCAATACTTTCTTCTATATATAAGATATAGAAGAAAGTAAAAACAGATGAAAATACGTTTTAATATTATCACAAAATGAAATCCCGCCTCCGGTAGAAAATAAAATTTAAGCAAATACGACATTATAATTAGAAAAATATTGAAATCTCATTCCCACGTGAAGACAAAAATAAGTTGATAGAAATACGCATAGTCTATTAAAAAAAATCGCTTTGAAAGATAACTTCTTCCCTAGTTTCCAAACTAACTAGGGAAAAAGTTGTTACAACTTGCTTGTTACAACTTCAACTTGTGACTTGTTACAACTTGTTACAACTTGCACAGCTATAGGTTCTAAAAGGGATCCTTTGCATTGCAAAACTGTTGCTCCGTTCATTCGAAAATTAATTTTCAAATTAATGGAAGACCTAACCTGGCAGCGTTGTCATGCTATGATTAGGTTGTGCCTGGCTTTTACAATGATAACAGGTTAGGTTTACTTCAACTGTAATAACTGTTTGAGCTTTAGTTCCATGCTTGAACTAAGCTTAGCTTAGGACTTTTCCTAAAATAGGTGTGCATTATACAGAGTGACCAGTAATTAACGCGCTGGTGTTTAAAATGAATTCCTTAAAAACTACTAATTCAAAAAATTATATTTAAATTCTGACACATAGTACAATACGATGTATGTTCGATGTATCTTTTATCTCTAGCTATAATAATTCGTAATTGAATAGCGAAAATCTGCACCATTCACTAAAGGTCGAAGTTTTAATGCTTTCAATAACAATCTGAATCGCAGTGTAACAGTGGGTTTTATATTTAATTATTTAATAGGGAAATAGCATGAAATTTACCGTTTTTTGCACATAATTGTTTTTCTAAAGAACAAATATGGTCAAAGTAATGGGACCTAAGTTGAGCCATCCATTCAATTCTCCTATTGAAAGATTTTATTAAGTCCATTCAAAAAAGGATCATACATTCGGTATGAACTGATAACCGCCTCCATTTTAAGTCGATTGAAAAAGAATCGCTCCGAGTTGTGCAATCAATCGGAGCTAAAAATAATTCCACTTAATATTTCAAGGTCGTAGGTAGGAGAAAGTAGGTAAAACCGGGATCCTAAGGTTTGCAGGCTTCCAGAAATCAATTTTTACCATAAAGGAACAAAATTATGCAAAAGTGTGCACTAGTTATCTATTAATGCATCCACAGTTTCAAAACAATAATTGTTTCGTTTTTTATATTTTTATTAATGTTTTTGTAAAAAAAAAGTCATTTTAACCGGTTTTGCCCCACTGATGGGGTAAAACCGGGCAGACATGTTATTGCTATGGGAAAATAAAAAAAAATAAAATAAAAGTTTCTACAAAATTCTAGTTTTATTTAGTGACACATGTTAACTATTATCATAACATACTAGAATAAGTATAAAAAGGACACATATTGATAAGATGACAGTAAATTTTAACTGTCTTTCTCTTCAAATTTTGCTGTAATATAAGGCCTATTGACAACAGTCGCAAGTGAAATAGTTATCTTCCTCTTCACCCATAAAAGTAAAATAGCAATAAGTATAAAGAACAAAATAGTATTGATTTAGAAACGAAAGCACTATATTTAAGCATATACAAATTTCCAAAACATGAAATTATTCTTCTCATGTTTAAAAAGATTAATCTGTTGATACTCTTTTTTTTAACATGGAGTCTAAAACCTTCTCTGTATTGCTATTGACGTTGCTCGTAATCCCCTTATACATGCTTTAGTTATTTTGGGAAATTTCAATCAATATGGGCTCTTGGTGCGATTTTACCGAATTTACGGGAATCGTTTTGGGATACCTTCGATGATGCTCCCTCCTTCTTTCCTTACTTTGTAAAACGATCTATTAATTTTCGTTACAAAGATATTATCGCCAGGTGCTGAGATACTTTTGGTCACCATAAAATGGCGCTAAAGAGTTTCATCCAAAATGTTTCCAAAATAAGTAGTAAAATTTGGCGATTGTTTGAAATTGTGCAAAAAGGAAAAATTAATGGAAGTTTTTGTGCTGTTTATGGATATGCCTAATTTAGTTGCTGGATTATTTAACACAGTAAAAAAAGTTTTTTAAAGATTCTTTGATTGGCGATATTTTGTTTACATGGTGAAAACTGAGAAACATTACAACGTAGTCTTCGGCTTCAAAAACAGCGACATTGAAAAAAACTGCCAAATGCATCAGCTACGGAAATATTTCCGCAAAAATTTTGGCGATCTGCTGGTTGATTGGATAATGAGTAAGTGTTTAATCAGCATAATTAATAATAAAAACCATTAATTACATTAAAGTTCCGTTTAAATGGAAAATGAATCAGCCAAATCATGTATTATTTGCCAATCTTGTGCAAAAATCTTACTTCAAGATTTGACATACATCCAAACATCAATACATCCATACATCCATACAGACAAACTTTCGCATATATAATAGTAGTAAGATTAATAGTAACTGTGGTGATAATTTTAAATGAAGGCTTCTCTGAAGCAAGTATCAAGTTTCTTCAGTGCATTGCTTTATAGTGGGGGTCACAATGTTACCAGGTTAGGTTAAGGCCTATACAGTGGCTGGGGGTTAAGTTTCTCTGAACTATATATATATATATATATATATAATTTTTTTTTTAATCGTTATCATCTATACCAATAACAGATGATCTAGTTTAAGTAAGGAAATCGCATCACAAGCAATTTGTATGCTGTGAAATGTTAGTTACTTAGGAATAACGTAATATTTAAATGGTTATAATTAAATAAGCACACAAGTGAATTCCAGAGAGGAACAAATATAAATTTTTAGTGCCAATCGCTTGAAGTTCAAGGCATGTTCAGTTTTTTTTTTTTTTTAGCATGGAGCGTTTTTATGAAAAAAATAAGGTGAAGTTTCGTGACGGTAGCTTCTTACTATTTCTGAAGTACATTTACACTAAAAAGGATAAAATAAAAAATTTTTGAAAAAAAAAAAAAAAAACAAAAACCACATTAAAATTGTTCTAAAAAGTGATAAATAATTTTATTCTTGAAACACCATCGATAATACTTTTAAACATAATTTTTGAAGTTGGCGCAAAAAAGATAGAGAAAATCATTCACAGCCATGACTTAACTATAAATTTAACTAGGCATAGTTCCCTTCACTACATTATGCATTGATAACAGCATATGTGAGTAACGATATAAATGTTTCATTCCTAACTTTGGATGATTTTCTGAAAAAAAAATATGAACCAAGAATGGTTACACTGGATTTTACTTTTTGTTTTTGCGACAACTTCAAAAGTTATGTTTATAAGTATTATCGATGGTGTTTCAAGATTAAAATTATTTTTACTTTTTAGAGCAATTTTAAGTCGGTTTTTTTTTTCTTTTTTTTTGTGATTTTCGTTATATGAAAATTTTTAAATGAGGAAAATGATAATAACGTGAAAGATGCCAAACTGTCAAAAAAAAAAAAAAAAAACTACTTCGGCGAAAAAATTCGAAACCGCTCCAAATATTCCTCGCTATGGGAAGTTTTCGATCCTTGGGAAATTCGTGATCTTTATCTATTGGTGTTAAATTTTCTACACCAATATCTGCGCGAGAGATGTTTTTCTAAATAAAGATTAGCGACACATATTTATTTGCTTACGGTTATTAAAAAGCAACTGGGTTACCAAAATAAAACTATTCACAAAATTTGACGACCTTGTCAATAACCCAATGTGGTCGTTTCCAAAATTATAGAAGTATTTTTTTTTTCTGAAAGATAATGCTTAAAAACATAGGATCTGACCATTTTTGATAAATTTGATTACGTTTAATATTATTAAAAAATTTCTTAAATCGGAGCGCTTTTATTGTTTATGGCTTCAGCTGATGACATCACAAATGAAGAAATGCCATTCAATGTTGCCATTCACAGTGCAAAATATTTAATTCCCTTTTTACTTCCTTTTACAAAAAAGGAAGTATTGTATTCGCGAAAAAATTTTCACTCAAAAATCGCCCTTAATTTCCATTTTGCTCACCCCCAAATGAATGTTGAGTTTTTTTTTCGATTCGACCACATACGGAAAAGTGCCTAAGAATGTATAGACACGCGAAATATCCATTTTGACCATCACCGAGGTAATTACAACGACTTTTCTCGTGACGTCTGTATGTATGTGCGTATGTGTGTATGTGCGTATGTGCGTATGTATCTCGCATAACTCAAAAATGGTATGTCCTAGAAAGTTGAAATTTGGTACATAGACTCGTAGTGGGGTCTAGTTGTGCACCTCCCCTTTTGGTTGCTTTCGGATGTTCCTAAGGGGGTCTTTTGCACCTTTTTGGGGGGAAATCATTGTTAATTTCGATGTAAACTCAAGTGGCGTTATAATTTGTCGGACACTTGGCGATATATCGCCAGTCTTTCGGTCGCCAAGTTTTGTCGCCAACTTGGCGACAAATTTGGCGGAGTTTTTTTTTGGTTTCAATTTGGCCATTGTTGGTGATATTTAGAGAATAAATATTGAATCACATTAAAATAGCGAATAATGGGGAAATGACATTAAATTGGAGTAAAAGGAAGTCATGTGATGCACACATCAGCTCGTTTTTCACGTGTATTGGCAACGATATGGTTGATAGCAAGCGTAACACGAAATTTTAATTCGCTTCTTGATTGTCATAACGTGGAAACGCGAAAGAAAGATGCGCCAAAGAGCATCATTTATGACGTCATGAAAACCACGCCTTGTTTGAAAAATCGGACATTTCAAAAAATTAATTAAAAAAAAAAAACTGTTGGAAAATAAAAGTATTTTCTGGGACTATGTTTTTTTTTTTTGCTTATTCTATCCATTTCAGTGACTAAAATTAGTACTTTTAACTGAAGGAAACCACCCCATTTTCGGTAGCGCTCCCTCTTTATAATGGGGTTGTTTCCCTTAGTCAAAAGTAGTACTTTTGATCACTGAAATTGATAGAATAAGCCAAAATAATAATAATAATAATAATAATAACATGGACCCAAAAAATACTTTTATTTTCTCAACAGTTATTTTTTAATTATTTTTTTTTACAATGTCCGATTTTTGAAACAAGGCGTGGTCTTGATGACGTCACAAATGTTGCACTTTGCCGCATTTTACTACCGCGAATCAACGTTATGATAATCAAGAAGCAATTTAAATATTGCGCTCTACGCTTGCTATCAACCATATCGTTGCCAATACACGTGAGTAAAGATGCGAATTAAATACTTTACTCTGCGAATAGCAACACAGAATGGTATTTCATCATTTGTAATGTCATCGGACAGAAGCATAAGCATTGAAAGCGCGCCGATTTAAGTAATTTTAAAAAATATTAAACTTAAACAAATTACTTAAAAAGTGGGTAGATCCTATATTTTTAAGCATGCTCTTTTAGAAAAAAAAAAAAAAAATGGAAACGACCCCATTATCCCAAAAATGATTTGATTCATTTTTACTTGACGGATAATTTTGAATTTCACTACACCTTCAATACATTATTTATTTGACGGGGATATTTCGATAATTGGAATCTGGCGATTTTTTTTCATTGACGTTAATTTTTGGCTCCAGCGCCTGCGCGAGAGGCATTTTTCATTGCAAAGCTAAACAAAGAGAACGGAAACATGTCATTACATAGGGTTACTATAAATCAGCAGGGTTAGCAAACGAAATGTATTTACGCCAAAAATGAGACGACTGCGCAAGATTCCCAATTATCGAAATATCCCCTATTTGACAATTTAATTTGCTTTTTAACGGAAGTTCTATCTTCCCTAACATCATGAGTTGTTCAAAAGAAATTTAACGTTGGAAAAATATTAATTTTAAAATTCAGCTACACTTCTTTTATACTGTTTGACAGAGAACATGATGTTTAGATTAGTTTGGCGATATTACCCACCAACATCACTTAATATTAATTCCCCTATCGTTTTGTTCTGTATTATCAACAAAAATGAAATGCGTTAACTTGTAGTCTTTAGGATGGAAAACAGTTGATGACACTTGAAAGAATTGGGGAAGATTTCGATAGTTGGGAATCTGGCGATCTTTCATCATTGGCGTCAGTTTTTGACCCCAGTGCCTGCGTGAGTGGTATTTTTCGTTGCAAATCTAAACAAACATAACCGAAACATCTATTCACATAGGGTAACTCAAAATCAGCAGGGTAACCACAATAAAATTATCTACGCTAAAAATGAGATGACCGTGACAGATTCCCATACATCGAAATATCCTCAAGAATTGGCTGGAAGCTCAATCATTAAAATCATTCATGCCTTTTCTCTAACTGAAATATCTTCTTTCATTCTCAAAATGCTAAGTAATTAAAAATAAAAAGTTAAACTTACAGAAATATCTGTTGTAGAACGATGATTATAAATGCTGTTAGTATTGAGTGGTCCAAATTTAGGTGAAAGAAGTTTATTTATCTCTGAACAGTCAGGAAGACGAAAATCATTATCAAAAAATTTGAATGTTTAGGTTTTCAGAAGTGAAAGCCGAAAGGAATGGATTCTCCTGAATTAAGAAAAACGCAAAATAAAGGCTCCGATCAGTCTTCGAAATCAGACATATTGCAATTTTCGACCGCACAGTATTAAAGCAAGTAGTTAACCAGTAGCAAAATTTCCCTTCTGGGTGCGGTAAAGAAAATTTCTGGCTGATCTATTCGAAACTCCAGCGCTCGAATACGCTACCTTGCGGTGATTTACATAACTGCCGGAAAAACTAAAACATGGCGTTCCTCGTATGTCTGTTGACGTAAACATAGGCAGTTTGTTATGAGTATTTATTAACGCATTCGATGTGTCTTGGATTGCTTTCAGCAACAGAAAGTGTTTTGTTCCTTAATTGTATTCTCGAGCTCCTATAAATAATGTTAGTTTTCATTATTTCCCTCTAAAAAGTGAGTTGACTGTCGTAAATGTAATGTCATAATGTCTTAAACACAAGAAAATTCTGGATTAACAAACTTCGCATTTGCAAGTCTATTCGAAGCATTTTTTTTTTCCCGAAGAGGATAACTTTGTCAGGTAATTTTTTTTTATTGTTTTGTGTGAATTTGAAAGAATATGTTTTTTTTTTTTTTTGAGCAATCACGATTGCTTATTGTTCTCACTTGACCGTTTTTGGCGTCCGTGCCTTTTTCAGCTTGGACCAGGCCTGCAGCACCACCGTCCACCGGCGGCGGCGCGGCTGGTCCTGAGCACTGTCCCCCCGAGATCCACTTTTGCTGGGCGGTGGCGTCCATGTCCCACACACACGAGCGCCTACACACACACACACACACACACACACGAACGCCTACACAGACACACACACGAACGCCTACATACACACACACGTACACAACACTCACTCACACACATGCATACATACACTTACGCACCCACGCACCCACACACATGCGCCTACAGAAACACACACGCTCTTGATTGCGAAAAACATAATTTGAATTCAAGATGCCAAAAATTCAAATAAATTTTTTTCTTTTTAAATCTTATGCTCAAAAGAAGAATAGTATGCAAAATATTTTCTTGAATATATAATCGTAGAACGGAATGAAAAATGTTTAACGCTGAGAATTTTCATCGCCAAAATAGTGGTATTTTAGTTTAGGGTTATAGTTTTAGTATTGTGCGCGCGGAGTACAATTGGCGAGATTTTGCATGTCAGTTGTTTACCATTATTATTTTGTATCCTGTGTGGATTAAAATGTTTGGAAGATAACAGAATTCGATAAGTTTAAAGAAATAATGGAAGATCAATTAAAATGAAAACTACCGCTATGTATCCGTGCGAATTTTATTGATGATGCATGACAGAATTAAATCATAATTCAGAAATTAGAAACATACGAAACCGAATGTAAAACAATTAGCGCTAGCCAAACAAAACAAAGAACTTTCATCTTCCTCTTTTGATAACACTGATAAACAAAGGTTTATTTACATGAAATATTTACAGTGTTCATATGGCTACAATAAAAATGTAGTTTCATCAAGAACTGTTAAATTTCGAATTCAACATCGTGGAAATGGCTGCTTCAGAACAACTTACTGTGTGTTCTGCATTAATTTTTTATTTTCGTAATACCTTTTGATTTCTAATATCTTTCTACATGGGTCAGAATAACCAAAAGACTTTGAAAAATCTTTTCAAATGAATAAAGAACAAAAAAATATTGCATGCGCACAAAAATTACTCTCATTTCCTAAGTTTAGAAGCAATTTATACGTTACAGCGTGAGTTTGTTTTAGTTTTTTCATTCGCCATTAGACAGTGACTGCAGCGCCCCCTATAGTTTGTTGGAGTTGCGAATTAATATACTGTCGCCTTAGATAATATTTAACATGTAGGGAAATGCTTTATTGTGACGAGGCTGAACTCGATTCGGTAACTTAACTGTTTTACTGGGAAGACTGTGTCATTTCTGGGGAATGAAGAAACATAAAAGCGGTCAACTATGAACGCTATCTACTGGAGTTTAGGGTTAATTCACTGGAGTTGGTTAAAATTTCATTTATCAAAATATCACCAAACAGGCAATTGCTTCGTTAAAATGTAGAAGAAGGGAAACACTTTTCGCCCGTCATACCTTGACGAGCGACTTTCTAGTTTTGTTAATAAATAGAGATACTATTCAAGAGTGAATAACATGCTACAGCCTGCAATAGATAAATTATGGACCCACTTAATTCTTACAGGATGTGACAATCGCTGAAACTCATGGCAACAAAGAGGGCACCACAGAGGACACATAAAACCCATTGTTACTGTTTTGTGGCACCAAACTTTTGTAAGATTAATAGTAACTGTGGTGATAATTTTAAATGACGGCTTCTCTGAAGCAAGTATCAAGTTTCTTCAGTGTAATTGCTTTATAGTGGGGGTCACAATGGTACCAGGTTAGGTTAAGGCCTATACAGTGGCTAAGTTTGTCTGAACTAATATATATATATATATATATATATATATATATATATATATATATATATATATATATATATATATATATATATATAATGTATAAAGAGTGTCCCAAAATTAACGCCAGATTTGAATTTGCCGCCATTTTTGCAATAAATGGTTGGCAACCCTGAAAAAAGTACAATTTGACAGCTGAGAGTTTAGGGTAATCAAAACTGGAGCGTTATACGATACGATAACGCGCTTTCATTATTGAACAATTGTTTCAAAAATAATGAAAGTTGAGGCTGGTCAAGCAGTTACTGTTATTGGCGCTCGGTATCGTAACACGGTAATGCACGGGTGGTTGTGGGCTTGTTGACATAGACCTTTGAATTTAAATAGCCCCATAAGAAGAAATTTAAAAGTGTTAAATCACACGATCTAGGGTGCCAATTCTGATCACCGAAATGAGAGAGTACGCGACTAGGAAATGCCTTATGCATTAATTGAAATGTTTCACTCTCTCTAGCTGTATGGTACAATAACACCCCATTTTTACTAACCCTAAACTCTCAACTGTCAAATTGCTCTTTTTTTCATGGCTACCAACAATTTATGGAAAAAATGGTGGCAAACTCAAATCTTGCGTTAATTTTGGGACACCCTTTATATATATATATATATATATATATATATATATATATATATATATATATATATATATATATATATATATATATATATATTAGTATTTTTATCGTTATCATCTATACCAATAACAGATGATCTGGTTTATGTAACGAAATCGCATCACATGCAATTTGTATGCTGTGAAATGTAAATTAGTAAGGAATAACGTAATATTTAAATGGTAATAATTAAATTAACACACAAATGAATTCCAGGGAGGAACAAATATAAATTTTTAGTGCCAATCGCTTGAAGTTTAAGGCATGTTCAGTTTTTTTTTTTTTAGCATGGAGCATTTTTATGAAAAAATAAGGTGAAGTTTCGTGACGGTAACTTCTTACTATTTCTGAAGTACATTTACACTAAAAAAATAAAATAAAAAATTTTTGAAAAAAAAAATACATTAAAATTGCTCTAAAAAGTGATAAATAATTTTATTCTTGAAACATCATCGATAAAACTTTGAAACATAATTTTTGAAGTTGGCGCAAAAAAGATAGAGAAAATCATTCACAGCCATGACTTAACTATAAATTTAACTAGGCATAGTTCCCTTCACTACATTATGCATTGACTAGCTTTTGCCCGCGGCTTCGCTCACGTTGATGTAGTTTTTTTTCAATTGATTCAAGTTAATGGGATTACAGGCAGAGGTCAAATAGTTACTAAAACATTGTCTCTAGTTTCGCCGACATTTCAAATTGCCTGCCCCCTTAAATGTATCAAAAGGTGTGATTAAAACTGAAAATTAGGGGGAAAGAGAGTAAATGAAATGTTGGCAAAACCGAGAAGAACCCCAAAAATCACAAAAAATAAATCACGAAAACGTTCAGGAGTTGTAAAGAAAACAGTTTGGCTAATTCCCAAAAAATCCAATTCGAGTGAAGTTAACTATTCTTAAATAAAGTGAAACAGTTTCCTTATAATCCCGATCTCCATCAAATACATAATATCGAGCGCTACACCGGCAATCTAAATTATTGTATAATGTGTAACTTCATACCGTAGAAATCGTCCCAAAATAGGGTCAACAATGATGCTACACGAAATGTTTCCAATAAACAGTAAAAATTTGGCAATTGTTTGAAATTGTGTGCAAAGACAAAGTAATGGAAGTTTTTGCACTGTTTATGAATTTGCGAATTAGTTGGCGAATTATTTTACGTGTAAACAAATTTAAAGAAAGAAATATTAAAGAAATGGCGATATTTGGTTACATGGTGAAAACCGAGAAACAGTATTGCGTAGTCTTTAGACTTCAAAAACAGCGACAGTTGAAAAAAATGCCAAATGCCTTAGCTCTTGAAATGATTCCACAAAAAAAGTTTGCCTAGTTTTTAGCTGATCTATTAAATACCCAGTCAATACAAATAAATAAAAAAAACCATTAATTGCCTCAAATATGCATTAAAATGAAAAAAAAATCAGCCAAATCCATGTATTATTTGTCAATCTTGTGCAAAAATCTTACTTCAAGATTTGACTTGAGATAAGCATTGAACAGTCACGAAAGGCAAAGATAGTCAACAATACAACAATAGTCGTTATCGACAGGGAGTTGAGGTAATACACTAAATATTGTATTGAGTTAAGGAAAGCCTTCGAACATGGAACTAAAAAGCTCATAACTCGTTTTTTATTCTACTTACAAATTTCGAACAGGTGCCATCTTCAGCAGAAAAATCAGAGCTTTCGATGGACATATAATGTTAATATGTGCAAGTATTTTTTCATCCCCATATTAGAGAATTTATACGAAACTTGTGTTTTATTGCCCCCCTAAGGGGGTTCTGCCCCCCATAATGGGACGAAAACTACCCTATGTGTTATTCTGATGCATAAGCTATATTATTGTAAAGTTTCATCAAAATCCATTCAGTAGTTTTTGCGTGAAAAGGTAACAAACATCCATACATCCATACAGACAAACTTTCGCATATATAAAAGTAGTAAGATAACAGCATATGTGAGTAACGATATAAATGTTTCATTCCTAACTTTGTATGATTTTCTGAAAAAAATATGAACCAAGAATGGTTACACTGGATTTTACTTTCTGTTTTTGCGACAACTTCAAAAATTATGTTTAAAAGTATTATCGCTGGTGTTTCAAGATTAAAATTATTTTTACTTTTTAGAGCAATTTTAAGTCGATTCTTTTTTTTTTTTGTTTGTGATGTTCGTTATATGAAAATTTTTAAATAAGGAAAATGATAATAACGTGGAAGATGCCAAACTGTCAAAAAAACTACTTCGAAGAAAAAATTCGAAACCGCTCCAAATATTCCTCGCTATGGGAAGTTTTGGATCCTTGGGAAATTCATGATGTTTATCTACTGGTGTTAAATTTTCTACAAAAGAATTGGGGAAGATTTCGATAATTGGGAATCTGGCGATCTTTCATCATTGGCGTCAGGTTTTGGCTCCAGTGCCTGCGCGAGTGGTATTTTTCGTTGCAAATCTAAACAAACATAACCGAAAATTCTAGTCACATAGGATTACTCAAAATCAGCAGGTTTACCACAATAAAATTATCTACGCCAAAAATGAGATGACCGTGACAGATTCCCATACATCGAAATATCCCCAAGAATTGTCTGAAAGCTCAATCATTAAAATCATTCCTGCCTTTTCTCTAACTGAAATATCTTCTTTCATTCTCAAAATGCTAAGTAATTAAAAATAAAAAGTTAAACATGCAGAAATATCTGTTGTAGAATGATGATTATAAATGCTGTTAGTATTGAGTGGTCCAAATTTAGGTGAAAGAAGTTTATTTATATCTGAACAGTCAGGAAGACGAAAATCATTATCAAAAAATTTGAATGTTTAGGTTTTCAGAAGTGAAAGCCGAAAGGAATGGATTCTCCTGAATTAAGAATAACGCAAAATAAAGGCTCAGATCAATCTTCGAAATCAGACATATTGCAATTTTCGAACGCACAGTATTAAAGCAAGTAGTTGACCAGTAGCGTAGAGCAAAATTTCCCTTCTGGGTGCGTCAAAGAAAACTTATGGCTGATCTATTAATATACTGTCGCCTTAGACATCACCACACTAGTATGGTAGTGCCTCCGAGCCACACTAAGATATATTATCCCAGAAAAACACTAAGTTATCCCACTGTTGCTCAGAGGCAACGATATACAATTGATCATATTTGATTCGATCAAATCGTTAGAATTTAATTTTTCTCTTATGCCCTCCACCCCTCACCCCCGCCAATAATATGTATGTTTTAAAAATATAGTTCAAGCAGTTCATAGTTATATTTTAAAAACCCTCAAAAATCAAACATGGATACGCACCTTACAAGTATTTCGTAGTATGGGTCCAATGTTTTATGTTCGAATTTTTGTCAACAACTTCAAAAAGCAAAGCGACTAGATAGCTCAAAAGTTGCTAAATTCACATAACTAAATATCGTTAAATAAAATACGTAAGAAAGATATATTATTGTGCATACCTAGTAACAATGCTTTGAATTAACGCTCAAATTGCTCATTTATAATATATCTTGTGTTCGATAGTAATTTTTTTTTTAAATAAAATAGTAACAGATAGTGCGTCAAAAATGTTCGAGTGATCGAAACGTAAATCGTTAAAGATTAAAAATTCATTTACCTAAGCATTTTTACATTTGAGCTTGCAACTTTCGAAAATTATTATTCGCTAACGAGCATCGAATTACTCTTCATTAAAGGGAGGCAATTTTTAAGGCAAAAATACTTTTGAAAAAAAAAAAAAAAAAAAAAACAGAAAATCATCTACCATGGTAATGTGATACATTTTATTGAATGAATAAGTTATTCATATTTATTTTTCAGCTTCTAGAAACTGGTAAAGTGTTTTTTCTTTTTTGAAATATTATGAAGTCACACTAAATCTAATGCAAATGAGGTTTAAAGCAGTTATTCGATAGTATTCTCGAAGCATTGTAAGTTAGAAGCCCTAAATATTTCTTAGTTAGAAATTAACGATGGTAATAGTGTCGAATAATTTATCAGAGTAATGTTTCAAAAATAATTTCGAAGCAGTTCATCACTCTTCGCACATAAAAATGAATGCAACAGCTAGAATTATGTACACTGATGCGCTCTCATGGTTTGATTTTTATAAACATACCTGGGAGGGGGGGGGGGTACTTTTTTTGCTCGCTATGACTCAACAAATCGATCCAACTTCTCTCTTCTTATTCACCACATACTAATTACATCAATGTAGTTTAGCAAGTGTGAGGTCGAATATATGTTCATAATAACTGTATATTTGGGGGCCAAATGTTTTCAGCCTTGCCCTTCTTGCCTGGTTAACTTCCACCTTTCAACAACCATACCTCAAATTTTTGGATTATTTAGTTAACCTGATAAACCCCTAGGGTTTCAAATAAAGATCTTTTTGTACCACCCGGTATGTTTTAAAGCCTTCTGTAATATTGAGAAATTGAACGTTATTTTGCAAGGCAACAAAACATAAATTACACACCACAATTGTAATTTACAGTTGCAAAGATTCTTTATGCTTTAGCAAAAATATGTGTTTCAAAGAAAGCACTATTTTTTGGAGGAAAAAGCTACCTGAAAACAATTTTTACTAAACTACGCAATTTTGTTTTGGATTGAAAAACGTTTATTTTTATAGCAGCACTAATGCATACTTAGCACTAAAATTTCGTTTCAATATGCTGTATTTCCCTATGCTATAGATTTTATAGCACAATGCATAAGAAACCAACTTAAATGCTAGATGTTAGTTATAAATGTATGCAAATAAACATATTATTGAGCTGCTCGTAGAAAAACATGAGTATTGGTTTTGACTGGTATTTGTTTTGTTTGTCAACTATTATTGCATTGCCCGGCTTTGCACGGTCCATCTCAAAAATAAAACTAATACCAAGTGATGCATGTTCAACAATCAGGCTTCAGTTAGAGAGAAAAAATATTGTAAAAGTTCCCGTAAAAATAATCATTCTTAAAGGAAGAAAATGGCAAATTAAAAATTCCTGATTTAAGTAAACACACCCCTTTATAAATGCAATTGAAACCCTTGATTATTTTCTGCTGGCAATACACAAAAAAAAAAAAAAGAAAGAAAGAAAGAAGATAAGACGCCAAATAATAATCAAACGGGGAAGACTTTACTTTTAAACAAAAACAAAATTTTATTTAGTCACAGTCGTGAGAAAGAAAAAGAAAAAAAGTGGCAACCGTCTGAATGGTTTTATTCATGCTAATTTAAAATGAGATCGCGCAAACGATACTTTTCCGATATGAAAATGCTGTTCTATTAATCTTAAAAATGCTTATAACTGATCTTATGATGATTTTGCAGTCTTGGTTTTTTTTTTTTTTTTTTGAAATTCCAAAGAAATGTACTCCAGGGGTAATTTTTGCGGGCTTTCGAATGGCGCTAAAATTGAACTGGTCGGATAATTATTTTCGGTAGAGAGAGCCATTTAATGCCGTTTTCGAGCTCTAAAAAAATCGAACGGGTCGGTACTTTTTTGGCGTTTGAACCTCCGCACACCACGTTCCTTCTTTGGTGCCCAAGTACCTCCCTGTCAAATTTGGTCAAAATCCGACGTAAATTATGAATGTGTATAGAGAACAAAAAACAATACATATGTATAAATATATTCTTTGTTTTATTTATATTGATTCGTTGCGATAATTTGAATTTAAAATGTTGTTATTTTAACAATGTAAATAATAAGTATACATGTTTTTTACGAAGACAATATCGGTAAAAAGACAATATAGTTCAGACGCAGTAGTTAAGCAAATATCCACCAAACACAGAAAATAAAAATTAAAAAAAACATGTTGAGTAGAAAGCAAATGAGTGAATACAGGGCCGAAGAAAAGAATGGGAAAAAAAGGTGGCAACTTTACTGTTCTGATAAACTTCAACAAAAGCAAACTATTTTACTTAAAACATTCAGTTTCGGTCAAGGAAGTACCCATGAATTAAAGGTTAGGTGACTGACTTAAAGGTCAAAAAGCAGAAAACAGATGTTTTATAACGCGTTCCCAACAAAAGCGATCTGCTCACAATATAGTTGTAACTCACGAATCGCCTTATCAAATAGAAAACTCCCGACATTGAATATTTCATTATGGAAGATTTTTACGTTTTTGTATGGCGTTGTGTTGAATTGTTAAACCTCAGATTTAAAAAAAAATATTTTATTCTTGAATGTCTTTTCGAAGAACAGAGAGACTGTAAAACCTTAGGGTTGACTACGATTTGTTAAAAATATAAATGAGCTCGTAGAAAGTACATTCCAGTAGAAAACTCTTCTCAGAATTTTAAAGAATTTTTCTTAGGGTATTCATTGGTGGCAATAGGATATTCATTCAAGTATTAAGTATCAAATTTGCAACTAGTTTTGATGCTATCTTACTACTATTATATATGCGAAAGTTTGTCTGTATGGATGTATGGATGTTTGTTTCTCTTTCACGAAAAAAATACTGAATGGATTTAATAAAACTTTACAATAACATAGCTCATGCATCAGAATAACACATAGAGAAGTTTTGGTCCCATTATGGGGGGCAAAACCCCCTCGGGGGCAATAAAACACAATTTTCGTATAAATTCACTAATATGAAGATGAAAAAATTATTGCACACATTTACATTATATGTCCATCGAATGCTCTGATTTTTCTGCTGAAGATGGCACCTGTTCGAAATTTCTAAGTAGAATGAAAAACGAGTTATGAGCTTTTTAGTTCCATGTTCGAAGGTTTTCCTCAACTCAATACAATATTAAGCGTATCATATCAACTCCTGTCGATAGCGACTATTGTGTTGTTGTTGTTGTTTATAATCTCCCTTTGGTCTGACGGAGTCAGACCAAATCGATGAAGCCGTTGACCCTTATGAAATCTGACACTAGCAGTGGACTGTCGAATATGTCGTTCCAGTTCAATCCCAGGCAGCTCTAGATATGCTGTGGTGAAGCCTGGTCTTGTTGGCATTTAGGGCAGATGGGGAACCTCTTGGCGCTTCCAGAGAAAGTGAGACTTTTCAGATGTCCACTGGCGAGACGAGACAGAATAGTGTTAGTCTGCCTATCGCAGGGAAGGGCAAGAGATTGTCCTGGCCTTTTGCCTTTGTACCAATTGTGAGAATGAGGTATTATCCATTTTTCTTTATTATTGGCTTTTTGCTTGGAGTACAGTTCTAGATTGGTGAGCTCCGAGGTGAAAGGTGTTGGATGAGCAAGACTCACTTTGGCCAGCTCGTTACCGTAGATATCGACATGGGAAGGGATCCATTGAAAGTGGACCTTATGCTGAAAGGCTATGAGCTTTACTTTACGTAGGATTCATAGACTAGTTGTGTCTTTTATGAGGGACCAGTTTCTGAGGTGTTGAATTCACCTTTTACTGTCAGAAAGTATCCAAAGATCTCCGAAGTTGTTTTCGCACATAATTTGCTCCAGTCTTATGTGAATGGCAATTAGCTCACTTCGGAAAACTGAACAAAAATCTGGATTTCGTTGCTTTAGGAAGAACTTATCTTGAGGAGTTTTAATGTAAGTTCCACTACCTGTCTGAATATTCATTTTGCTGCCATCTGAATATATTGTAATACATTTGGAGAGATTTTATTGATGACTTCCAGGGCCAGTTGTCTAAGAAGTTCAGGAACACATTCTTTCTTATTGAGGGTGGTAAGGAGTCCATCACAAAACTCAACATTGGAGAGGTCTGTACAAGTATTTAAGTTACAATGAATATAGTTAGGTTCCACATTTGATGCAATTAGTAGTTGTGATTTTATCAATGAAAAGGGGCTGTTTCTCTTTAGTCTTTTATTGCTTGTCCAACTGTTTAGGTAGCAAGCAGTTTTGTTTCCATGATCTATTCTAGAAAGTTTATTGAAGTATTTGACTAAACTGGCCTGGCGTCTCATGGAAAGAGGCTGTAGATCTGCCTCAAAGAGGACGATTTCGGATGGACAGCTGCGTTTCATTCCAGTAATAATGCGAGCAGCACTCAACTGGACCTTTTCCAGTGTATTCAAGTTGGTTTCAGACACACAACAGTAAATGGGATATCCATATTCTAAGATTGGCCTAGTAAGAGCCTGGTAGGAAGTCTTAAGAGTTTTTGCGTCTGCTCCCCAATTTCGACCTGCAATGTGTTTCAAAATATTGAGACGCTTCCTGGCTTTCTGGACTCTGAAATCAATGTGTTTATTACACAAAAATTCTGGATCAGGATGAAGCCCAGGTATTTCGGGTGTTTCTCGTAGGTGAGTTTCTGGTTTTTGAGCATCAAAGAAGGTTGATAGTTATAAAGCTTTTTATTGGTGGTAAAGAAAGTGGTTATTGATTTAACTGGATTGAAGTTCATTTTATGTTCATCTGAAAACTTTGAGATGGCGTCCAAGGTACTATTGAGTTCTGATTCAATTTCATCGATTGCTCTGCCTGAGCTCTAGATAGCAATATCGTCTGCAAACATTCCAACAAGAGTCCTCGGGGAAACGGTTTTTTCAATTCCGACCATAAACAGAACGAAGAGAGTTGGGCTGAGAACGGTTCCCTGGGGAACACTCTGGCCTAGGCTAAAAGTATCAGAGAGGGTTCTTTTGAACTCAACTCTAATTGTTCTCTGTTTAAGGTAATCAGAAATCCATGCTTAAGTGTTTCCCCGGATTTTAAAGACATCGTGTAGTTTTATTATAAGTTTATCCTTCCAACTTCTATCAAAAGCCTTCGTTAGGTTCAGCAGAGCTGCAACATTGTGGTGGGTTGGCCTAGAGTTTTGGGCATCTCTGATGGTTTGAGCAAAATAAAGTACTTGATCAATCGTGCTGTGGCCTCTCCGAAAACCAAATTGTTCTCTAGGGAGTAAATTATTTTTGCTCAAGAAGTATTGGAGTCTGATCAAGACCACTTTCTCCATGATTTTGCTGATGGTACATGTCAATGCTATAGGTCTGTAATCACCAGAAGAACAGGTATTATGATTTGGCTTCTTTATTGGTATGATAGTGGCCCTTTTCCACTCTTGAGGTAATCGTCCATTTCTCCAAGAAAAGTTGAAAAAGTCTAGTAGCTTTTGTTTTCCAATGGCTCCAAGATTTTCAATCATATGACCGTGAATTCCGTCTGGGCCTGGTGATTTGCTAATGTCAAGAAGGGACAAAGCGAGCAAAAGTTCTTGGTTGTTAAACTGAGTAGTCCGTGTTGGGTCTCCATGGTCCGAGCTACGGCGTCCATGAACAATGTTTCTTGCTTTAAGCAAAACATGTTTGTCGTCGATTGTGATGTTTAGTCTGCTAATTTGTTGGTAGTGAGCAGCAAGGCCATTGGCGGCAGATTTATTATCTGTAAACATTTGTCCATTGCTGTCTTTAATTGTGTTGCAGCTTACGTGCTGGGGTTGTTACTCGTTAATGTCCTTAAGAAGTTTCCAAAGTTTTGTGTCCGGCGTCCTTGCATCAATACTACTACAAATTTCATTCCATCTATGCCTTTTGAGCTGAGAATAGGCAAGTTTAATTTCTGCATTAATTTGGTTGATCTCAGTTCTCACGTTATCATTTGGGAGCCTGGTAGAATCTAAAAGTAGTTTTCTTTTTTCTAATAAGGGTTTTAGAGCGGTCATCAGTTGGGAGTAATGAGGTACAAAATGTTTTACATTACCCCTAGGGACAAAGGACTTTGCATACTTAAGTATGATATTTCTTAAAATCAGCCAACATTGGTCGATTTCTCCTACAAATGTCGATGAGTCCAATTCTTTATCAACAGCCTCTCTAAATGAGGTCCAATCAGCTTTTTTGAAATTCCAATATTTTTCACTCGTATTCCAGGCCTTATGTTTCTTCTTGAGTTTTATCATTATTGGTAGATGGTCGCTTCCAATATTGTCTTGTACAGTCCAAGAGCACTGGGGAAATATCTTACAGCTGGTCATGGTAATGTCTAAGGTCTCAGTGGTGTTATAACTAAAGGAGGTGTGTGTAGGTGCTCCATCATTAAGTATCATAAATTCATTGCCATCAACGATCTGCAGGATATCTTGTCCTGTGTCATTATCTCTAGAACATCCCCAGGAAGAGTGTTTTGCATTGAGATCACCAAGGATAATAGTATTTTTGTCCATAAGGTTGGAGAAAAAATCAGGTAAATGTTTTTGGTTGGGAGGATGGTAAACATTGAAAATATTTAAGTATTTTCCTTTCCAGCGTCTTTTGATACCCTGAATTTCCAAATCTGTAGTTGCATCTGAGCGACTATTGTTGTATTGTTGACTATCTTTGCTTTTCGTGACTGTTCAAGACTTTTCTCAAGTCAAATCTTGAAGTAAGATTTTTGCACAAGATTGGCAAATAATACATGGATTTGGTTGATTATTTTCCATTTTAATGCAACTTTGAGGCAATTAATGGTTTTTTTTTAAAACCTTATTTGTGTTGAATGGGTATTTAATTGATCAGCAGGAATCTAGCCAAACTTTTTTTTGTCGAATCATTTCAATAGCTAAGGTATTTGGCATTTTTTTCAACTGTCGCTCTTTTTGAAGCTAAAGACTACGCAATACTGTTTCTCGGTTTTCACCATGTAACCAAATATCGCCATTTCTTTAACATTTCTTTCTTTAAATTTGTTAACACGTAAAATAATTCGCCAACTAAATTAAGCGAATCCATAAACAGCACAAAAACTTCCATTTATTTGTCTTTGCACACAATTTCAAACAATTGCCAAAGTTTGACTGTTTATTGGAAACATTTCGAATAGCATCATTTTATAATCACCAGAAGTATCTCTGCATTCGGCGACTCGATTTCTTCGATGAAAATTAGTAACACACAGTTTTACAAAGTAGGGAGGAGGAGTCTCACTTCAGGTATCCCAAAACGATTAACGCAAATTTAATAATATTTTAAATCGCAGTAAGGGATTACGGGCAACTGCACTTTTTAAAAGTTTGTACTTCAATAGCAATATAGAAAAGGTTTTAGACTATGTTAAAAAAGAAAGAAAAAAAGATAAATCTTTTTAAACAAGTGAAATTTAATTTATATTTTGGAAATTCCTGAAATTTGTATATGTGTAAATATGGTTTTTACGTTTCTAAAAGAGTACAATTTTGTTCTTCATGCTTATTGCCATTTTACTTTTATGGGTAAGGCAGAAGCTCTTTTTTAATCACGTCAAAGCGGTGTGTTTTGAGTTATTTCAGTTACAGTAGAGAACGAATAAAAGTAGCGATTGTTTCTCATAATTACTACAGATCCAGGCAACGCCGGATAATTTTGCTACGTACAATTATCTGATAACTAAATAAAGTCATGAAATAGAGTCTGTCCCCTACCCTCAGTTACCGTCGAAGAAAGATTCATTTTTGGCCAGAAAAGGCCAAATACATGCAAAACATTTTCTTTGTAGCATCTTCTGTTCAAAATTAAAAATCATATCTTATGAATATAGATTAACCAAACATTTTACGCAGTTTCATAAACTTGGCAAGTCTCTGCCGTATGTATGGTACTGTGGTCCTTTGGCGATAAATAATGGATTAGGATTTATTATTTTATATCTTAACGTTGCTTTTAATTGCAAGAAATATAAACTGACATTTTAAAAACGTATTTGATAGGCAGAGTTATGATAACTAGTTCGAGACGAGTTTTCAAAAATTTTGGCGCTACAGCCATTACAAAAGTTGCATTAAAATGTAAAAATTCCGCCAAATTCATTTTGGTAAAAAGATCATTAAGTACTATGAGGTATTGAAGTTAAAATTAATCCGCCAAATTAGTGAAACAACACTCTTAAATAACATTAAAACTAATATTGAAATGTAAATTAATCCACCAAATCCATTTTTTATCTCCAGTCTTACTAGGCGACTACTTTAGTGCATTGGCGAATTATTTAAAACGTTTATGAAACTTTTCATTTTCTTTTTTCTTTTTTGTGTGTGTATTTTTAAGGGCTAATGATGCTACTTAGGATTTTGGGGAATTAATGTCCTTATTTTAATGGCGACAATGGAGAATATTGTTCTTTCTTTTTTTCTTTTATTTTGTTTTTGTTTTTTATTTGTTTTTTTATCCTATGGAACCTGTACTGTTAAAGATTTTTGAAAATAATCATTACTGAGAAAATTAGAGGGAAATGTTATTTGAAAACGCTGTTAGAGACCATTCTAATAGAGACTTTTGAGAATTTTTCTCTTTGCGAAATGAGAAGTTTTTTGTACTATTATCCTCATTTAAATGGGAACTTTAAAAAAAATGGTTGTGCTTACTCTGATTTTAATGGCATTTTTACTCTGAACTTTTTCGTATTGTAATCAGGACCGTTTACGTTATTAAGAAACAGTTGATTTCCTTCTGGTGGGGATTTTAAAGGTTTGATGTTCTGACTCTAAAGGGACATTATTCGAATCAGGATTTGTAGTTATTGTTGACCCTTTTTTGGGACGATTTCTACGGTAAGAGGTTATACATTATACAATATTTAGAATTCCGGTGTAGCGCTGGATGTTATGTATTTGACGGAGATCGGGATTAAAAGGGAACTGTTTCACTTTTTTTAAGAATAGTTGACCTCACTCGAATTGGATTTTTTGTGAATTATCCAATTTAACTTCTCTACAACTCCTGAAGGTTTTCAAGATTTATTTTGTGTGATTTTTTGAGTGTATTCCAAGATTTACTGGCATTTCATTCACCACCCTTCCCCCTGATTTTCAGTTTTTATCATACCTTTTGATACATTTAAGGGGGCAGGGAATTTGAAGTGTCAACCAAACTAGAGAGACAATTTTTTGGTAACTATTTGACCTCTGCCTGTAATGACCATTAACTTGAATCAATTGAAAAAAACTAAATCAACGTGAGCGAAGCCGCGGGAAAAAGCTAGTTTTTAATAAAGCACTTTTATTACACTTGGCCTGATTCTCACGGAGCCTGGTTTTGCTTATATATCTGCAACTAGACCACTTAGAGACTTCAGGATTTCACTAAATGATTTGCTTTATCTTAAGGTACAACTTAGCGCTGAAAAGCTACAACTCTAGAATAAAATTTTTATTTCAGTTAGGATGGAAAACAGCAAATTTCATGTAATCTCTATTAAATGTTTAAGTATGGTACATATTGTAACAAATTTTGTTGCCTTGCAGCAGTAACGTTGAAAGCAATCATAATGAAAATTTTGAATTAAGGCTTCTCTGAAGCAGGTATGAAATTAGCAAGCATAAATCCTAGAGAGGAAAAAGGATTAAATTTTAGTGCCACGTATATAGGTTTTTTTCCTTTTAGTACCGAGCATTTATATGAAAAAATAAGCGGAATTTTCGTGAGGGTAAAATTATTCTATTTCTGAAATGCATTTACACTAAAAAGGATAAAATAACAGAATTTTTTTAAAAAATACTAAGCACTTTTCATAATGCATTCAAAAGGACAAAATAACTTTTCTGGGTCAGAAAGGACAATGTAAGAACTCCTGTAGTTTTCGAAAATTGAAAGAAAACAAACGAAGAAAAGTGCGGTTCCAGTCATTTCAAACCAAACTTTCCCAATAAGAAAAATATGCATGCTTCAACACTCAAAGTTATAATTGAAAACTAGATAATGATAAGAAATTTTCTTCATGACTTGATCCGCACTTTTCTTCGTTTGTGGTGTCACTTTCCTGGACTTTTCGAAAACAACAGGAATTTTTAAATTCTTACCCAGAAAAGTTATTTTGTCCTTTTGAGTGCATTATGAAAAGTGCTTAGTATTTTTTAAAAAAATTCTGTTATTACAAATTTAATAATAAAGGATATGCTTTGCTTTTAATTTATCACTCCACTAATGTCTCAGCAGTATATCAATCGACGTCATTGCATCATTAATAACGACAAATTTAAAACGTTAATTGCTGTTTGCACTTACATTTTAAATTTTACTATTTTTTTAGAATTTCACATGCTTTTAAAAAGGAAGCTTACGTAACGCAACAATTAAATAGTTCTCGATAAAAATGAGTTAATACCATGACACTGTTGAGTTTATCAAAATTCAAAGTTCCATCGTCAGAGTTAATCTTCCTGAAACGACGCGACGTATAAATTAAGCATGCAGGTGTAAAATTTGTGATTATTATATTTTAAAAATTCTTTCTAAAATAGAATTATATTGCCAAAAAATGAAGGTTCTCTATGCTTGTACTTAACAAGCACATTGAAACATCTATACTACAAAAATATGTGTATGTGTGTGTTTGTAATTGTAACACTATCTCATCTGGAATGCCAGACATAATAGATCAATACTAATGCAGTTGGATGTAAGGCATCCAGGGGGAACCTTCAGGCCTGACTCACCCCTCTAAACCTTACGAAGTAGGATACATAAAATAAAAGAAATAATATTAAAAACATCGATTGTCACCCATTGCAGGCGGAATTTCGGTGTTCGCACGCAAACCTAGCAGGGGTCGGAGCCTCTTTATCTTATTGAAAAACTGATTAAGAAGATAAATATGGGTAACTATATTTTATACGAAAATGACATTATAATAACAGACATGGTAATAATAGAGTGTAGTTGAGCAGTACGCTAATAGAGTAAAAAACAATTGTAATACATACTTGAACAAAAAGTAGCTCGCTGAGCACTTAAATACACTTCAGTCAAACATCAAATGATTCATTATGCATTACATCATCTCTTAAGAGATTCCAAAATCCATGTATATATAAATATATAACTGCCATTCAGGGTAGAAAAGTTCAAATGTCAAAATCTGAATGAGAGTGTCAGTAAAAATGACTCATGGCAAGAAAAAAACATTAAAAAAATAAAATAAAATAAACTTTACAAAAAAATAAATAATACTGATTCATAAATAACTTAAATAAACTTAATTTTACATCCTTCAAATAGTAAAATTCTTCGATTTATAGTGTGCTTGCTGTTCAAGAATCAATCCGTCCACTTGTAAAATGTCTTCTTTTTTTTAACTTGTGCCCATTTTACCGTTCTTAACATGTATATGGGTAAACTATACTTATAATAAGAAGAAATCGCCGTCAAAGTATGACAGGTAAAAATTGCTACTAGATTTGAATGAAGCAATTGCCTATTTGGTGATATTTTGACAATGGAAATTTTAACACCTACTCCGGTGGATTAACCCTACACTCCCGTAAATAGCGTTCAGTTGACCATTTTTACATTTCTTCAGTCATCTAAAATAACAGTCTCAACAGTAAAACAGTTAAAATACCTGATCCAGTTCAGCCCTGTCAAAATAAAGCATTTCCCTGCATGTCAAATATTAAGAAAAAATATTATTAAATTATCATGCCGTGGCGCGAGTTTTATTGTTGATGACGTTAGCGTTACTCGATCATTCGCTAATATATTTATGAGGATTGCTACGCCATCTAGGTACTCTCCCCATTTAATTAATAATGTATCATATTGATCATTGATCATTGTTATTTACACATATTACATTTTCCCCAGATTCTATTTTTTAACTGGAACACTGTCAATTCTCATGAAACAAATTTATTTATGCTTTTTTTTTTCATACAACGTAGTAAAAGCAAGCAATTAATCTAGTAATTCATTCTTAAAAATTACTCGAACTAAAAATTTAGAATTAAATGTATTGGTTAAAAAAAAAAAAACATGTTTCGTCATTTGTTAGTATTTACAACTGTATGCCACTTAAAATCAGAATACATTTCTCTCCAACTCAGGAAACACTCGCCCTCTTTCCCCTAACCATGTCATGGCATTTTCACCTAAATGAGCAGGGGAACATCTGCCCTCGCAAACATTTATTTGCAGTCAGTTTATTAAATCTTGCAAAGTTCTGTGCGTTTCGTAAAATTTATTTAAACAAATGGCAAACGTTTACATGGTCGACGATTAATAAATTTCACCGTATCATTGATGTGTCTGCTGTCAACTTTAGGTCATTTGTGCCCCACGTTGAAGCTAATGATACTTTGTCAACGGGAGTATACTAATGTTAGTTGACATAGATTATATTTATTTAAAGTTCTACACATAGTCATTTCATGGAAGTTTTAGTCACTTTATGGTAAATTAAAGGTTGAAGCGAAATGACGAATTACTATAAAGCTTTATGAACGCTTCATGGAAAAGAAAACAAAATACTGAAGGGATGTTAATTTTTTGAAAGCAATAAGAGAAAAGGGAAGGGACAATGCGTGGAACGGCTTTTGCGCGAGAAATGCTTTTCCATTGCATCTTTACTAATAATAAAGCTGAAAGTCTGTATGTCTAGATCTCTGTATCTCTGTATTTCTGGATGTCTGTTACACGCATATCGCCTAGACCGTTTGGCTGATTTTCATGAAATTCGGCACAGAATTTGTTCGTGGTATAGGGGTGAGCACCTCGAAGCGATTTTTCGAAAATTCTATTTTTTTTCTATTCCAATTTGAAGAACATTTTACAGAGCAAATTATCGTAACATGGACGAGTAAATTACCAAATAACTATAACGTGGAACCGTAACATGAGCTAGCAAATAAGCATAGTAAATTGGCGAGAAATTCATCATTCATTAATTGTAATTATACAGGCGAACCAAATGACCTTTTAATTTTCTACTATGGGCAAAACCGTGCGGGTACTGCTAATTTGTAAAGAAAGAGAAGGGTTATATCCATGGGAAGTATCCATTTGCATATTGCTAACAAAGATTAACAGGTTACCGAAATAAAATTACTTACTCAAAAATTTGACTGTCAAGTAAATTTCCAAGTTATCGAAATACACCTGCAAATGCAGAATTAAAAAGAGAAAAAAATAAAATAATTTTTAAAGGCTTGGTATAAATTCACAACAAATGTTTTACTTATTCAGGCATAGAAGAAGGCAATAGATAAAATTTTTAAACCAATGAGATTCTTCTGATCATTTGGCATCAGTTAAATTATGTGAAAGGCTCTTCCGAAAAGACGGAGGGAAAAAAATGTAAATATTGTAAAAGAGCGGTAGCAAAAATCAGTTAATTACATACATACATACATACATTTTCCAAAAATGGTAAAATTGAATTTATCTACTACCTCCTACGTTTTCTTCAATACATTAGGCATGTAAAAAATTAATTAGATATGTAAAAATGAACTGCTATTTATCAACTAATCTTTTTTTTTGTAATGTTTGAGCAAGAATCTATATTTAAATAGAAATAAAACATGCATTTTATATAAGAAGAATTAGTTTTGAGAAAGAACATAAGGATTACATTTTTTTAAGTTCCTGAACCTTTAAGATGATGCAAAATAAAATATACATCAATGAATATGTTTAACTGAGCAATCCTGATACAAAATAAAGTATTTATATTTTAGTAGTAGGGAAATGTGGGGCAAAGTGAAATGGTTAAGATTATTGAGTTTTTTCAAAATGAACGAATGGAAAATTTCTTTTGAAAATTACAGTATATAAAGAACACTGTAAGTAAAACTTGCGTTGAAATAGTATTTTTTATTTTTGTTAGTAAATTTGAGTCTTCAAAAAGAAGTAGAAATTTTTCATTTTCTTTTCATGGGGCAAATTGAAAAATAAAATATTTTTTTACTGAAATATTTTCTATTTCATTATAAAACATATTTTTGATCAAAAAATCAGTAAATAAACGGTTGAATGAATAAATGAAAAGATAATGAAGCAATAAACGAATAATTAAATGAATAAATCAATTAATATATGAAGAAAAATGAATGAGCTAATGCAAAGATGAATGAAAAACAAAATAAGTGAATAAATGAATAAATAAGTGAGTTACCAAATGAAGGAATGTAAATTAATTGATAAATAAATGAAAATCCATGTGATTTATATTATTTCACTTTGCCCTATATGTACTTGACGAATTGTACAATTTGTTTAACGTACAAATAAGCTTAATATTAACTAAATTAAAGCTGCATTAAAAATCAGGCGGTCTCAAATTAATATTTAAAACGTTAATAACAAGAAGTTAATCAATGTATAGTAACAAAAATAATTTTTGACTTACAACAAAATATTACAATACGAGTATAAATTTTCTAAATTACCTGTATTACCAAATGCTTTAACCTTCGGAGGTATTTTATTCCTGACTGAAATAGACTACATATGGTACTGCGTAGTTAAAATTATACCAGATAGGTGGAGCTAAAAGCAGGGTAAATATTTCAGCATTTCACTTTGCTCCGCTATTTCACTTTGCCCCATGTTCCCTTACTTTTAGCCCTAAAATTTTACTCAGAAACACAATTAAACAAACATCTCAACCACATAATGTGAAAATGTTAATAGCATGAAAATAAACTGAAACATTAATTTACCACCATCTTTATATATAATTTGAGTCCTTCTTGAATAATTGCTTATTTATTTCTTAATCTTCAAATAAGAAAACTGTAATTCTTTCTATTTTCTAATCAAAGCACGTCATTTATCCCCCAATTAAACTCGCGTACGAACTCAATGTTCTGCTCGGTATTTTAGAGCGAGCTTATAATTTGCCAAGAGAAAATGCCGAAATACTTATTAAACTAAAGTGAGACATCTCCAACAGAAAAGCAATTTCTACTCTTCGCATAAACATTGCAGTTACGGTCTTTCACTAATAATTAAAGCAAACTTTCTGGAATGGAAGTAATTATGCTATCCTCCTAAAAGAAGTAATTTCAATGTAGTTTCATATAATGTTGTAGAAATTATTGCGTACGTATACATAATCGTGTTGTCGCACTTATAAATACTACGCACCCTTGAGGTTATTGGAAAATTCAGTTCACGAAATAGTGCAAAATATTCTGTTCCTCCAATGAAAGTTACATAGCGCAGAGTCAAAATTCGCAATAAATAAATTGCAGTACTTTAAAATCGCATTTTAACAATTTATTTTTTGTTTATTTTTAATTGAGATTTCTTTGATAGGGTAAATAGACATTATGAAAAAATACATTTCTTTCCGAAATATTTTCAAATAAAATAAGCTGAAAAAAGACTTCATTTTTAAAGTATATTCATTACCTTATGTTAAATATGTTTTGAATGAAAAGAAAACAGCATTTTGTGTTCTAAAATAACAGGGAGTTCCGGTTTAACCTGCAAGACATTTTTTTTCGCAACCGTTAGTCCTAGATATATACTTCCAATTGCAAAAATGTTCAAAATCAGATGCAGTTTTGAGGTATTGAAAGTCTGAAGTAAAACTAAAAATGAGGCAAAAAATACAAATTTTAACTCCTTACTCGAGCCACAGGTCCCCTAATTTATATTGAGGGAAATAATCTTCATTGAAAAATAATTCCAACACAAAAAGTTTAAAATTAGTATGACCAATATTCAGCGAGATATGAAACGCAGCGCTTTGTGATTTACACCACTTTTCACCTCGCCGTCAATAACACCTTTTGGTGGAAATTATAGTGCTTAACAAGTGTTTAAAATGACATGCGTACATAGAGTTTGGTTTCTCAAATTGTTCGAGGATTTGTAGTGTGTTTTTGCGTGTAACGGCATAACATTTGCATTTATTTTTGAATAGCAATGAAAAATATAAATACCTTGCTTTTCTTACTTCGACAATCTGCCATTCTTCTGAAAGAGCAATAAGCTCCAATCTCCTCTTCTGTATGGTTCCTTAAAACTTTAAAATGGAATATCTTCTTCAGTTTTGGTCGCACTAATGTTGCATTTTTTGTGTCGGTAATAGTTTTTAATGGATATTATTCCTCTAAATATTAGTTACGGGATCTAGGCCCGTATCAAAAGTTAAATTTTGTATTTTTTGACTCATTTTTATTTTTGCTTCAAACTTTCAATACCTTAATTCTGCAGCTAATTTTGAACATTTAAGCAGTTAGAAGTATACATCTAGAACTAACGGGTGCAAAAAAGAAAGGTCTTGCAGGTTAAAATGGAACACCCTCTATATGTCGACCATAAAAATCCCGATATTAATCAAATTATACAAGATGATACTCTAAATATAGATCTGAAAATGTGGTGGGCTTTGGTTTTTGGAGTTAGTAGACTAATAAGATTTTCTTTAATATTATAATTTTAATATGTACAAATTAACAATTGAGTAATCTTCAAATATAATTTTGCACCCGTAACTGTAAATCATTACTTACAAAAGACATTTTACTGAGATTTTAAAATCGTCTGTTTCTGGAACAGGTTGTCTAACATGAAACACCATGATTACCTTAAGGACGTTCAAGTATAATTTTTAAGGGAACATTTTCTACATTAGCGAATATTTTTTAACATTGACATGGCTTGAAAAATAAATTAATTAATTAAACACTAAACTTCTTCAGAAGGTGCGTAGTAGTCATGATGGAGCTAGCCTGCAAATAATTAGATTGTACTAAATGTCTTTCCGTAGATTAATTAGCTACTAATTCCCCAAGAAATGTTTTATTTCTGTAAAAAACAGAAAGTTGCGGGTCATTAAATGCCACTATTCCATTACAAACCACTGCTCCTAAAAGAGTTTAACTTAATAAGTATTATTAAACTTATTTAACTTAAAAACCCATTTAAACAGAGGACACAGAACATTTGATTTATAATAAAGGGTTATTTTAACCATTTAATCATATGAATAACAAAACAAATCGTATAAATTAAAAATGTATATGTGACCTGAAACATTAAGAATCTGTACATTGTACAATTTATTCGTTGTATTTTGTAAAGGGTGTTTTTTTTTAGAGGTATAGAATTTTAAATTGGCAACACTGTTTGATATATGTGCCATTTTGATAGCTGTTACTTGTTTTGTGTTCAGTTCGGTTTGCTATTTCATCATGAATAGACAACAAGACGGTAAAATATGCCACACAGCATGTGGCACAATTGATTTATTGAAAGAAATTTTCGGTGAACGAATAATTTCGCGTAATGGACCCGTGAATTCGCCTGCAAGATTATGCGATTTAACACCGCTGGACTACTTTTTGTCGGGCTATGTGGAGTCTCTGGTCTGCACCGATAAGCCACAGACGATTGACGCCTTGGAAGAGTACATTCACCGCCTTATTACTGACATACGGCTTCTATTGCTGCAAAAAGTGAGAAAATTTTACTTTCTCCGAGCCAGTCGAGGTAACCATATGTCGGAAATCATATTTAAATAAAAATAACAAAGAATCATCTTTTGATTAAAGCAACATTCATGAAAATTAACAACATTTAACTGTGTTTTATTTAAATCCAAAAATCCCTACCTATAAAAAAAAACACCCTTTCAAAGTTATGGTCCAGTAAGTTAAGCTAATAACATTATAACTTGCTGCTGGCACTTAGATAGCATAAAATTAAAAATAATTATAAATACAGGGTCAAGCATGAGCCATTTTTCAAAAACTTTTACTAAACCTTCAGCCATTTCCAAAAGTATTTTTTATTCATAACAATGCTACTTAAATTACAAAAAAATATATAGATATATATATATATTCGACACAGCTAGTTAAAGTCTGCACCTATTTGTGTGTAATTGTTTTAAAAGAATGTTTCCTTATTTCTTTCGCAGTTAAATTGAGTTACTCATTCCGTTACCAAAAGAAATTTCTTAATTAGCAAAGCGAACAAAACATACTATTTATAATAAGCTTATTCTTACTTATTCGTAATTACAAATTGCATTCGCTGTTTTTTTTTTTTTTTTTTTTTTTTTAACTAAGGAACCGGACGCAGTATTATTAACGAAATAAATCGACAAGTCATTTTTTGCTTTGAATTTAATTACATAAACCTCTTGATTTCTCTTCAAAAAAATTTCTTATCATAAAATAAGAGATCATATGAATAAATTGAAATTGTAACATGATACATTTTTTTCTTGATCTATTCGTACTCTAGTTCGTTGTAAACAAACCTGAACTACAGAAATAAATTAAACCATATCGATTAACTGTTCTTAACTACAGAAAAGTAGGTTTTAAAATTTAAGACATTTAAAATATCCACTATAATATTAAAATCTGTTAGCGTCCGTCTGTCTGTCTGAAGATCGATCTTCTCGAGAACCGCTGCGAATCGAGAGTCGAACGAGATACCGATCAATTCGAAACTTTCCAAAGAAAACAATATGACCAATCTCGTAATTGTACGACTTTAATTAGCGGAGATATTAATTAAAGCGTTAATTAACGTAACGTTATTCAGGAGTTTTTATTTCTTTCCTGTTGCCATTTTGTATATGGGTGGGCAAATAATATTCTAAAAATAGTTTTAAAAGAGATTTTTTTTTGGCTGCTATCCAAAACTTAAAACAATGTTTCCATGTAGAATTTCATTTTAAATTAGTTTAAAATTGGTTGCTTTATTACACTGTAAAAAATCTCGGAAAACTCTCTGAATATACAAAAAAGTTTTCCGTAATACACAGATTCGTACGCCCTCCGCAGTTTTCTCCTATAATCAGAAACGTTTCCCGTTTAGCAAGAAAATAAGAGTCGACGCATGCGCAGATTACACGGCAATTTTATAGTCCAGCAGTAAATCTAAACTGAAACTTTCGAAAGCACGCAATGAAAACAAGTGCTGACTCATGTATGCGAAATAACACTCATCAAGGGGATTAGTAGAAGTTTTGTTCCTCGCATGAATTCACTGAAGATAATTTTAAAGTCTTATATTTTCTTGCTTATGTATCGTCATGAGATTGAATTTGAAGCTATGTCACTTATTTTTAAGTACGAAGTGCAAATTCTCGACGCATGCTCGCGGAAGGAATACAAACTGAAATTAAAAACCAAATAACTGCCTAGAGGACGCCATGTAAATTCATTGCGTCGCATAACTTGTGTAGGTAATTTACTTTTTTCTTGGATACTTTTCTTCTTTCTACCAAATGGGTAATTTTTGTTGGCAGAATTTTATTCTGTCATAAAAATCACCTTTTTGGTGACCAAAGCCTGCAAAAGACCACCACCGACGAATAGGTAAGTCGCTTTGCAACTCTATTACTTTAAAGAGATTTAGTTCATATAAAAAAATTTAAATAAGTGTTATTGTGTACTTTGTTTTTATGTGTCAATCTCAGTTAATATTTGGCTGAACATTTATGTATCAAGCATTATGAATTAAATGTTATAATATGCAAATTGTCAGGTTTGATAGTTCGTCTTTAAGGTTGCATGTTTTCATTCTCTTGTAAACAGTGTAGCTAGATTGTATGAAGTAAAAAAAAAAACTATCTCTTGTAATTAGGAACATAGTGCTTCAGTATTATCTAAATGACGATATCTCTTTAAATATTTGCATTAGCGAAACGCTTTAAATTAGTTAAATGTGTATTAATTTATTTAACAAATAAATACATGTATGTATTTAAAAGTGTCTTCATTTTTTTCGTTTTACGAGCTTCAATTTTACCAAAAGCAAAAAAAAGACTTAATAAAATAATTTTGTATTTTTACACCATATTAAAGTACTTGACTTATAATTCATATGATACTTTGATTTATAATGTATATGATACTTTGATTTATAATGTATATGATACTTTGATTTATAATGTATATGATACTTTGATTTATAATGTATATGATGTTGCTTTTTCGAGGGGGGGGGGGGTGCTTCATAGCATTTTATGGGTGCACCATCACTCTTATGGTGGGGGGGGGGGGGTATTCTCGTATATATGAAATGGAATAATCATGTAATAGAGTTCAATGTTTTAATAAATAAAATATATAATGCATTTTGCGCACACTGTAAAAATAAAATCAGTAACCTATTTTGAATAAGTATTTATATTTGTGATGAGCTGGAAAGGGCAAAAACAGAAGAATCAACCCGAATGGTTCCAGCAGGGGGACTTGGTGTCATATTTAAATTCATCAATTTCTCTGTTGGTACTTTTCGGACACTTTGTTCGTCAGAGAAATTGATTTGAGGTAAACGAATTCCGGAACGCGAAGGGTAGGTAAGTCCTGTCAAATTTTATCCGAAGATAAAAGCTATCAAGGTTGATACAAGATATGTTTTTAAGTTCTGCATTAAAAATACAATATGTTGATAGTTTTGTCTTGAAAATATTGAGAGAAAAACTGAAGTTTAAGATTGTTTAACAAACAATCAGCACTTTTCAGAAGGTACCCCCACTCCAATTCCCCGACGATTTTGTGATTAGGAGTGAAACTAGTAGATTATTTCATAATTTTTCAAAAATTTATAAGTGTGCATATGTCATGCTGTTAACCATGCTATTTGTCATTAGAAATTCCAAAAAAAAAAAAATCCACGAATGATTCTAAAATTGCTTGTATTATTGCTCTTAGATATGAAAGAATTGAAACTGATATGGTATGCAATACTATAATAAATAATTATATTTTAGAAAAAATCACGGAAAAAGGATTCCGAAATTCTCGGAAACGTTTTTGAAAATTGTTTGAAGAATTCCGAAATACTCGGAAACGTTTTCGAAACTTTCATGAACCACAGCTGCACAGAATACTCAGAAACATTTCTGGAAATTACGGAAAGAGGATTCCGAAATACTCAGAAACGTTTCTGAAAATTACGGAAAGAGGATTCCGAAATACTCAGACACGTTTCTGGACATTACAGAAAGAGGATTCCGAAATACTCAGACACGTTTCCGGACATTACAGAAAGAGAATTCCGAAATACTCAGAAACGTTTTCGAAAATTTCATGAACCGCAGCTGCACGATATACTCAGAAACGTTTCCGAATTTTTTTTACAGTGTAGGACATAGCCTTTATTTTATCGTCTGTTCTTTTTTATTTTTTTTCATTCAACGTTCTTAACTCTTTTCAGAATATGAAAAATGTTTCTTTAGTAATTTTTTTTGATTGCAGTCTAAGCTTATCATTCACCGGCCTCATATTTTGGTACATTTAGGTTGTGCGACTAATTATGTTTATTTTGTTGGACTTTTTACAGTCACATGGGTGAATTTTCGAATTGTAATAACTCTCTTTTTCCTTCCTGTTTCTATTTTTGAAATACAGTTTGCATCGCTAAAAGAACACGTTAAATTAAGATTGTTTGGATTTCTTTAAGTGAAACAGGGTTGAACAAAAAAGATTGTTTTTAAGGCTTTTAACTAAAGCTTAATTGGAATCTGATGACTTGATATTAAATTAATGCTTATTGGTATTTAGTAAGTCTTGGTGCTTTAGTTTCACGTAATCAACCAAAAAGTGTGTGTCATTTTATGTAAAAAGCTGATTCTAATTGTACATAAATATTTGAGATATAGTCTATCAGATGTAATTCATTTTAACGTGTTTAACACGTTATTTAACAGATTATAGTTGATAATGCATGTATTATCCTCTTTTGTGTAATTGAAAAAACTCATAACTTGTATCATTGGTAGCTATGATTAACGTTTAAGAGATTTTTGCCAAAAATATGCTCTACTGGTATTTAGCAAACCTTGCATTACGCGTATTTATTTACTCCTTAGCGCTTTCGAAACTGATGTCAGAGTAATACAAAAACATCAATTGGACATCTCTTTCATTTTTTTAAGCAGCCCGTGCAACGCCGGGCACGCAGCTAGTTTTTAAAATAAAAAGCGCACTGTTACAGTTCTAATGTTTAAAAGTTTTTTCTTTATATGTTTTCCTGAAACACTTTTACATGTTAATAGCATCCACATGTTTCAAATAAATGTATTTGTATTGTATAAGACTGACTTATTTTGCCGTATTTGTTATCACCTACTCGTAAAAATAAATTAGTAAAATTATTACTTTAATATTTGTATAAACAGTTGCTAAAACTGTTTATGTTGATGCAGCACCCGTGAAAAATAAACCACGTGATTCTAACATTGTGAACTAAGAGATTATAGCAATGGATGATGATGGTATGTACCGAAGATGATTTATAAGTCTTGCTGGTACACGTTTTCAATCTCCGCAATGTGGGTATTTCATAACGAGCAGCTTTTCTTCAACGCTGGAAATCACTTGGTTGACTGCACCAAGCAGATAATGCCCCTTGTATATAATGGCAACTTAATTTGTTTTCCACATGGTGGTCTTTTATCAAAAAAAAAAAAAAATAAAATAAAAAATAAATAAATAAATAAATAAAAAAGTTTTGATTCGGCCCAACTTTCTGCAATGTCTGCATTTCAAGATTATTTTGCTCCTCAAACTGCAAAAGAAAATATTTTCCTCAATGTTAACAAATATTATTTTAATTTCATCTTATAGTATTAACGTAAAAAGTGTTGCCAAATCTGTAAACCAACACTACATCACCAATGAAAAGTATCCCGTGAGATTCCAACATTGTGAAGCATATCTTAATCGCATCGAAATATTACGTTATGTACCCTTTCCGATGGGTTAGTCTTGCTGGTGCACATTTTCAATCTTTCATGCCATTCCGCGGTGTGCTTATACTGTGCCGGCAAAAAAATCTTGACATTTGGTTAGCAATTAAAATCTTTGCATGCAAACTTCTTGTCATGAATTTACTTAGCATACTCCCTAATGACTTGACGAATACCGAACCTTCGGTTCGATTGAGGCCGACTGTTTGGTATTCGGTTAAATCACTAGGGATCATGGCAAGTAAAATAATGGCAAGACGTTTCCATGTAAAGTTTTTAAATGCCAAACAAATGTAAAGATTTTTTGCCGGCACTGTATATAATGAGTTATTCTTCAACGCTGAAACCGCTACCCCCCTCCCCCGTAGCGACGCAACTGATATCTGTATTTGTGTATGAATCTATGTATATATGTGTGCATGTTCCCAATACAAATCCAGTTTACGTCGGATCGCCACAAAATTTCGCAGGGAGGTGCAGAAGGTACTCGGGCATCAGAGAAGGAAAGCGGGGGGGGGGGGGGGGTGTTTCAATGCCAAAAAACGTACCGAACCGTGGGAATTTAAATCTTAGGACCCGAAAATTTCTTTTTTTTATTATTTGAGGGCGAAAAAATGGTCTCAAAAATTAGAATAAATATATCCATAGAAACCCCTGCCTTTTATGCATTAGATAATTTTTCCCCAATGTTCCAAGGTAATTATAAAATGAACTATGACTGTTTTTAACTACTTTCATCCTAAAATGTAGGTAAGATTTCAATTAGAAATTCATTGTTAAACTATGCTTTCATTAAAACTTGTAGCGTGAAGAAAATCATTGAGAAGAAATATATGTTGCATTTTTTTTCTAGAATATGAAAAAAATAAAATTCGGGCTTTTGTTTTGAGTTTTTTCCTTTAATCGGAGGGATTTAAAAATTTTCCGTTTTTGTTAATTTCCTGCAATTCGTCAAGAGATTTTACGTGTTTTTTTTTTTTTTTTTTTTTTTTTTTTTTTTAAAAAAGCCTGATTGTTGAACACGCGCAACTTGGCATAATTTTTATTTTCGAAGTAGATCGCGCAAAACTAGGTGACGCAGCTGGTAAATAAATAAAATCATATTTTAGTCAAATTTTAGCATCCGGCGTGGCTAAAAGCTCATATTTATCTACAAGTATTTGGCATACATAAACACGTCAGTCCTGACATTGGCAGATATAATATTATTGTATATTAATTTACGTAAGAGGTTTCTCCCCATTGATTAGGGGAACATAATGTTTACATTATTCAATAATATGCTCACTTCGCGTGACTGTCTAGATAAACTTGAAGTATAAGTACAAACTGCAGCTCTCGATATTACCACTTGTGTATCACTAGGGTCACTTCCTATAATATTACTTGTATGTCTGTTCAGTTCTAGGTGCCGAAGTACTCATTGCTATAAGGTATACAGGACAGAATCATTGACTGTATGATATGTAATTTCATTGTACATTTTATTATAGTATACAACAACGTAATGTCTCGTCTCTGATACAGGAAAACAAGACCTTTATATTTAACCCTTAAAGTCATTTCTAGTGGTTGGAGATTTAGTAACTTCAAAACTATATTTTTTGTATTAATTGCTTTCATTTTATTGCTAGTTATGCGCAAAAGGTATTTTAAATACGTAATGAGGGAAATGTGTTTTGAGTACATTGGTTATAAAAAAATTGTTTCCTTTTCTTTTCTGCAGGTATACTAATTTTTGCTGTGCTTTATTTAATTTACTACATTGCTAACTTTGTTTTGCGAATTTTTCAAGCATAAATTTACTTCAGAGTCAGGCTAACATAAGGCACGTAATCGTTATTTTACAAGAGAGTTGAAAAATGGTCGCTTTGTGTATACCAGGGATTGGTCTCGCGATCTCTTAGAGCAGGTAAATTATTATAAAGGACTTTTTGTATAGGGCTTACGTTTATATGGCTCGATACGGCTCACGGTTCTATATAAAATGATTTACTTCAATGATCACATTTCTTTAAGCATGAATTGTTTTGCTGATGATGTAAAAGTGATGTGGATTGTCGAAAATGAAGAACAAGTAAAACAGCTTCAAGAGGATTTACATCATATTACTAAGTGGGCGGATTAGTGGGGTATGGCAGCTAATATAAGGAAATGTCAAGTGCTACAATTAGGTCATGGAAATACGCTTGCGAGTTATCGTTTACAGGGTTCAGTCATTAGTCAGGCAGAAAATGTTATGGATCTGGGTATCGTAATAAATCAGGATTTCAAGTTTAGTGAACAGTGCAGCATTGCAAGTAACAAAGCCAACAAAATATTTGGGTTTATCAATAGATCTATTTCAAAAAAATTTAAGAAGGTACTTCTGCCTTTAAAAAGGAGTATAGTAAGACCTCATTTGAAGTATGCTGTTCAGTTTTGGTCGCCTTATCTGAAGAAAGATATTTCTGTATTGGAAAGAGTTCAAAGAAGGGTAGACTAGTAAGGGGACTTTCAGATTTAGATTATGATACAAGACTTAATAGGCTTAATATGTATATCCTGGAGCAAAGGAGAGTCAGAGAGAAGATGATTCAATTTTTTTAAATTTATCAAAATGAAAGATGTTAATGGATTAAATTTTTGCACCGAAAGTAGGACGAGGGATTTAAGCTATTTAAATTTCAGGCTAACTTGGAAATCAGGAAAAACTACTTCTTCAGTAGGGTTGTGGGCACTTGGAACCGCTTATCGGAAGAGGCAGTAAGAAGCAAGGGGGTGTTTAGCTTTAAGAGGGCCATTGATCTTCATTGAGGGCTAATTAATTGACTAGGACTAACTTAGCTGGGCCCAGAGCCCTTTGCTGGTCTTCACATTTGTATTTGTATAAACGAAAAATCGCAATCTGTGGAATTTCGTAAGTTTAGTTCTGACCCACAGAAATTACCAACTAAATTTTAATTGAGAAGTGCTCATTAAAATTCTTTATTTCAACCCTGTTCAACAAAAAGGTTAAAAAAAAAAACTTATCCTTGTAAAGATTTTATGAACTTAAAACCCATATACATGAGGGATGAAATGAAAAGAACAAAAATAAGTAAGGTATCATGTTCTTTGGGGTAAACCGTATTTTTTTTTTTTTACAAATTTAGCTTTTAATAAACTTTAAACGTATTGGTATGGTCTTAAACACATTCTTCCGTCTCTACTTATTTATTTTACCTTAGTAAACTTATGCAGAAATTGTCTTAAGCAGTCATTCAACTCAATAAATTCAAAATATTCAAGTTCGACTCTCTAGTTTGAGGCCATAACACGGGCATCCATGAATTAAAGATTAGTTGCTTGGTTTAAAGGTCAAAAACATAATTCTCAAAACATTTCACTGAACTTAGTCTGCTCCAAATACATTGAAACACGAATCTTTCCACTATGTGAAAGATGTAGTGAAGGCATAAATTATGTAACGTCCCTTTTTTTATTACGTGTTTGTTAAAGCTTGGAGATGGGGAGTTCAAGTTTTTGGTCTAAAATGGAGATGCGTGATTCGGTTCTTTGATGTTTTCTCCGTGATTTGTGGGAGTATAAAACTTTTGAACGAATAAGAAGTTGCAAATAAATTACAAAAGTAGGAAAAAATACATGAATTTGTAAAAAGAACTTTTAGTTAAAAATATATTAAAATGGAAAAAAATGAAACTAGTTTAAGAGCTGATTCTAGAAATTGCTCTAAAAGGCAAAAAATAGTTTCATTAGCTTTAAACGCTATCAATACTACTTTTTAACAAAATGTTTGATGTCGGTGGTGCAAAAGGGATAGATAAAGCTTTATTTCAAATTAAAAACACACACACATTCGGTTCTTTTGATGTCTTCTACAAGATTTGGGGGATAACAAACTTTTGAACGGGCAATGAGTTGTAAATAAACCGCAAGAGTAGGAAAAATGCATTATCATGCTAAAATGACTTTAAATTAAAAAAAAGGTAAAAAATGAAACCATCTTCAGAACTGCAGCTGTAAATTGCTCTAAAAAGCAACAAAAAATATAATTCTTTAAACGCTATTGATACAACTTTTAAACAGACTTTTGATGTCGGTGCGAAAACGACAGATAAAGCTGTGTAACCGTATTTCTTTCAAATTAAAACAAATACACACACACACACAATTAAGAGCCAAGTATTTCTCTCATGCATAAAATATATACTCAGATATATAATGCATACGAATTTTACGTAACTGAAAAACTTTAATCCATTTAAGTTTGCAGTTGTTATTGATTTATGTTTACTTTGGACTTAATTTATAGTTCTTGCTTCGATTTGAAAATATATTTACGATTTTCGAAGTGTGCTGATGTTTAAAAATTGAAACTAATTTTTATTTTTAAATGCAATATCCTCTAGTTTCTATTTTATTTCCAAAAATGTTTTGTTTTGTTCTCATTTGGGCGAAAAATAAATTATCCTGAAAATCCAAAATTTTGTTATTTAACTTTAAAAATCAGTTTGCTCGTGCTTTATGAAAAATAATTAAAATATCAACGTGAATATTCTTTTTCAACAATTGAAAAAATAATAAGTAAGATAGAAATACACAGTCCAGTCACATTAATGTGGCCACCACGTACTTTCCACGTCATAGGTAAATAACCAATCACAGAAGGCAGGTGGCAGCACAGTGCAGTTGAGCGTATATAAAGGATGTGTGAGGGCTTCGGAAAAAATTTCAATCGTTGGCGTAATGCAGAAACGAAGCGATTTATCCGACGTCCAAAAGGGCATGATCATTGGCTTTTGGGCCAAGGGTGGAAGCATCTCCGAAACGACTGAGTTTGTGAACTGTTCGCGTGCCGCCGTGGTAAAAGTGTATCGTGCATGGCAAAATGGGACTGTCCAAAATCAGCGACGTGGCAAATGTGGTGCACCACGGGCCATAGATGACAGAGGCGAACGACGGTTGCGGAGATGCGTTCGGGCAGATAGACGGGCTACCGTTGAGCAACTGACCAGCAAAATGAACCAAGGGGATACCAAAAGTGTCTGCCAAACTACTATTCAGCGAACATTGCTGCGTCTGGGCCTCCGAAACAGACGCCTGGTTCGTGCACCTATGCTGACTGCTGTTCATCGACGACGAAGGCTAGAATTTGCACTCCAGTACAGCAGCTGGACGTCCACTGAGTATCGATAGGTAGCGTTTTCAGATGAATCACGTTTAATGCTCCATCGGACCGATGGACGTTGACGTATTAGGCGTGAAACCTCTGAAAGGAACCACCCTGCAACTATTGCCGGAACGGTCCAAGCTGGAGGCGGGAGCATTGTGGTCTGGGGAATGTTTTCCTGGCATTCTCTTAGTTCATTGATCATTGTGGAAGGCACGATGGATCAATACAAGTATGCATCTGTCATTGCGGACCATGTCCACCCCTACATGTGCATTGTTTTTCCTCAGGATGATGGCATCTTCCAGCAGGACAATGCGAGGTGCCATACAGCTGCTAGTGTACGTGCGTGGTTCGAAGAGCACCAGGATGAGTTTACCGTCCTCCCCTGGCCAGCAAACTCAAATGACTTCAATCGAGCATCTACGGGACCATCTCGATCGAGTTGTTCGCGCCATGGATCCTCAACCGCGTAATCAAGCGCAGCTGGCCACGGCATTAGAGTCGACATGACTCAACATCCCAGAGAACACCTTCAGGAACCCAAGTGACTCTCTTCCTGCACGTCTCGCTGCAGTCCACTCTGCGAAAGGTGGTTATTCTGACTTTTGACAGATGGTCACATTAATGTGACTGGACTGTGTATTTATCGAACTTTTCATTTCCGCACGGCTTTCTCCGTAATAGAAAACCAAAAGGTTATTTGATTCGCCTGTATATTTGCAAATAATGGATGATGAATTTCTCGCCTTTATGCCATGTAAATTTGCTCGTCCATGTTATGGTAATTCGCTCGATATTGCAGCAGAGGAATTAAATCCACCAATGGTGGATTAAATTTGGAATAGAAAAAAAAATTGAATTTTCGAAAAATCGCTTCAAGGTACTCACCCTTATGCTACGAACTAATTATGTGCAAAATTTCATAAAAATCGGCTGAACGGTCTTGGCACTATGCGAGTAACAGATATCCAGACATACAGACTTTCAGCTTTATTATTAGTAAAGATAAATATAAAGAAAACGGGAAGTATAATCAGAAATTTAGGTACAGGTACCACTTTTCGGAGTTCTGCTATTGTACCATGCGCATATGTTATATATACATTATGTGACTGCACATATTCTAAGGCTTGAGAGATAAAATGCGTCCTGATGTTGGAATTCTATAAAGTAATGAGAAAATATTCCTCTGCGGATTACACAAATGGAGAATTCTCAGTTCCTTAACAGACCGAGGAAAAGTCAGTTACCAGCTTCGAAAACATTAAACCGAGTGGCGCGAAAGCTAAGTGCACGCATATTTCATCACGCTGGATTATTTTCAGAATACTTATTCTTAGCTTAACTTTCTGCATTAAAACTTTCCAAGGTGGGGAAGAATATCAAGTAACTCTATTAAACTCGCTTTCTACATAGAACACGGTTTGTTAATATTCCTTCTGCAAAATGTTTTAGTATGATGTTCGGAGAGTGGAGTGGAAGATTCTAAAGATAAAGCACATTCTTAGAATGAAAGAAAAGATATATTAATGTTTGCTTACTTTAAAATGCAAAATTAGGCTTGTATTTATTTTCTTCGAGTAATGATTAAACCATTAAATTACATTTTTCCATTACATTTTTCAGCATTTCTATGACAGCTTATTTTCAAACATTCTTATCTTATTTTCCCTATGAAATGCATTACATTAAAAATAAAAATCTGCATAAATTTAATAGTTTTGCACTGTATTTAACTGATAAATGCCCCACGCTCTTTGTTTTAAAAAAAAATGCATCCGAAAAGTGTTCTTTAACTTAACCAGTAGTGTAAACAATATTATTTAGGAAATATGGAATATGCATGTACTTGATTGTAGTTTTACAGTGGTATTCATTTTTGTACAAAACTGGTTAAGGCGAGTAGAGATTGTTCATAAGAAGGTTCAGGGTGTAAGAGCTGAATTATTGAGAAGCGATACAATGGAGGGAGTGAACACTTTCTTTCCTGAAGCAAAGATCCAAAGTCACGTAATAGAGTTTAAGGCAAAGCATTAGAAGAAATCGGGGTTTTTTCGTTAGTTTCCTGCAAAACATTTCGACCATTCGTCGCTGATGATTCACGTGACTTGGCGTCTTTACCTCCGATTTTGCTAAGCCTATGATTGGAATTTCTCCCTCCATTTACTAGTTCCTCCTCTAAGAGTTTAATAAGTACTTTATCTAGCTGTATAAGAGCAGTGTTCGAGTGTGCAAATGAAAATGAATGTTAACTAATCTGGGCATTTAAGATGAAAAATCGCAAGCTATGTGTTAAATTTCCCAACGTCTTTCTCTAAATTTTATAGAATAGCAATACTGTAAAATATTTTGTATTAAACGTTTTTTCGCGAAGTTACTGCTTTAAACGTACATTGTTGGCAAAAGCAGGCCTTCCTCACAGCGCAGCGGTGTGCAAAAATTGAAAAAAAAAAAAAAAAATCGCGGTAAATTGCAATACCGAAATAGAAAAGTTTGCACCCCTACTGCTTAGGAGAGATGGCTCTCTGTTTGTTAACATTCGTTTACATACCGTAAACGAAATTACGCAGCTCATTGATTACTTTGTGGATATTGTAAATTGCGTCTAAAACATATAAAATATTAAGTTTTAAATTTACTTTTCCAAAACGTACCCATTATTTTCAGTGATAAGTTAGTTTGCTGAAAAGTAATCTCTATTAAAATAAAAGAAGAAGAAGAAGAAATTGTGAAAGGAAATCAGTGGCAGACCTGGGTCTAGGACACCCCATGGCATCTATAGCCTGGAAATTTTGTACAAAATTACTTCGCGCGCCAAGGGGAGGGGGTGCACCTGTTTTTTTTTTTTCAATTTTAAATTTCAAAATAGTTTCTTTATAGTTAATTTTAAACTTAAATTTCACGTAAATTACCTATTAACGGATGAAAGATTTCTCACCCCCCTAAACATTCTTTGTCGTTCGAAAGAGACTTCTGCAAAGCTTGTTCCAATTTTCTCAATTAATTAGAACAGCAGATATAAGGGTTTCTATTTCAGCGAAAAGTCCTTGACTCAACTCAATTCAAGCTCGGAGCTAAAGAACAAAATATGTTAGTAGAGACCATGAATTTGAAAGAGACTTTTCAAGCATACAAATCAATACAAATCATTTTCAAGCATAGTTTTGCTATGCTCATGAGCCCCTTAAAATCTATGTTTGTACAAGTTGGTACAAGTTAGTTTGGAAACCAGGAAAAAATACTCTTTAAATAGCTTCTTTAATAAAAAAAATCTTGGCTATGTATATTTCTGTCAAGCTCTTTTCGTCTTCGGGTGGGAGCAGTATTCTGCCGTGTGCAGGTAAACGGCAGTATCTGCAGAAATGAGGCTTCGAGATATTTGAAGAAACGCGTTTTGGATTCAGTACTAACGATAGGGAAATTTTGGATTTAGACTTCTTTTTCGCGCCTTTTTTCAGCAGAAACCAAATAAGGGAACTTGTACAATAAAGATAACGTACAATAGATGACAAATATGCAAAAAAAAAAAAAAAGAAAAAGAAAGAAAAAAATTTCAGTTACCGCCCTTTACCTGCACACGGCAGAATTTTGCTGTAATTATGAACTCTTTATTTAAGTTCTATTTTTTACAGGAGGGAGAGGAGTATTTCCATTTCGTTTGAAACGAACTCGGAGCGCGGTTTTAAATCTTTGTAATCGAAGATTTTAATCCTTAGATTATGAAGCAATATTCAGAATCTGGTGAGCGTCAACGAGCAGGGGGTGGAGCCCCCTAGTTTAGTAAAAAAATATAAAGCGGATATCATAGCAGGGATAGATAAACATTGGTTAATATACTATTAATCAACCTTGTTAAAAAAAAGGAAAGAAAAAAAAACTTACATTTTTTTCCTGCAGTTTCATTAACAAAAAACTATTAAAAGATAAACTTTGCTAATACATGAAGCGAATTTATGCCAATGTTGAACGTTTTAACTTAAGTAATTTTTTCTATTGTATTTTTCAAGGTTACAATGTCGAATATTTACATAAAACGTTCGAACAACGGATCTTAGATTGTTGGACAAGTGTAACATTTAAGGTAAACATTAAAAGTAAAAGCACAATAGCAATGAAAATGCATTTCCAACAAATGATGTTTCAATTAATGTCAAACATTGATAATTAGAGTGTTTTTTACTATTATCTTAAACTGTGCGAAAACTCTCCACTTTTGCCTTAAATATTATGGGGTGCATTTGCAGTTGTTCCTGCATTAGAGTGCTACGAGTTATCTGGGTCTTGACTAGATAGCAACTATGGAGTAGGTTTTAAGCCTTACTGTCATTTCAAGTAGGGGAGACTGGGGATACTTGCTTCCATAGCCAAAAATTTACCAAAAACATTAAGTAGAGATTTTAAACCTGACTATTATACAAAAATTATATTTGTATGTAAAAAAAGGCAACATTTTGTTTTTCTTTTCAGCCATTTTGTTTCAACTAAAGAAATGATCTTCTGAATGTGAAAAGGGAAACTCTTTTTTTTTAGGAAAGCATTCCGAATTTTATATTATCCGTTAAATACAACTTAAAAAATACCGAAGTGTAATGTTAAAGTATCGACAGTCTGTAATAATTGAGACATATTTTTAGTAAATTGCCACTGATTGTTAATAATAGAACAAATATGTTTGTCACAATCGCATATTAGGGATACTTGATCTCTTCGTTTAGAGGGATACATGATCCCAGGGATCAAGAATTCATATGTCAATATAAACGCAATGAAAACAATATTACTGTTGTTTACTTAGTTGACTTTAACATTCAAAACCATGTTAACATAATAAAATTCATCATCGTTTGAGTGATATATTTAAACAAGCACTGCAGTAAATATGCTAAACAATTAAAATATCAGTTCGCACTTGTAACACTTCAAACATCTAAACATAAACTAACTCTACTGATGAATTATGTTCTTATTCGCCAAATGAAATTGAACAAGTTTGAACAGATGTCAAATCTTTGTTTGAAAGAAAAAAAAAAAAAAAGAGTTTGCTATAGTTAGATTTACAAAAAAAAAAAGTGATTTGCCCATTCTGTTGACTCATTAGCGGATAGAATGCAAAGTTGGATTCTAGAATTTGAAATAAGTTTTCTGAAGCGAAAAGGTAATATGCTTAATCAATATTATTTTCTTAAAAAATTGACAAAATGTGTTAAGCTGCACCCCCCCAATTGGGTTGAGCAAAACTTTAAAAACTACATCACACGAATCGTTTGCGTTTGACTCTTCAGGTTTCGAAAATATATAAGCTAGGTTTTCTTTTACATAAGTACACTAATACTTACATTTTTTCCCTCTTTTTTAAAATTAATTCAATTGATGAAACTCTTAATTTTATTATTGCAAGACAAGAAGCTAATAAGATGATTTTTGTGCTTGTCATCCCATTTTTCTGTATTTGTTGTAACTTGAGCTTCATTACGCTACTTTAAAAAAATTGTTAGTTTTATTTATAAAATATAGTATTTTGCTCATAACTGTATTGGATAATAAGTAACTGATCAAAAGCATCATAAGTTTAGGAATGTTGTGTACGTTTTATTTATTTATTTTTTACTAGTTAAGTTTGAAACTGTTATTTTATGCTCAGATTATTATAATCTAATTAAGAAAATTATAATTTGTACTTTTTTTAGGAACATTATGTAAAAAACTAAAATTAATAAATAAATTACTGATCTAATGAAAAGTCTATGTACTCCCTTGTGCAAATTAATTGAAACAAACTCGAAAAATCAAGAAAACAAGAAGCAATGGTATTTTATTTACTGCACTTGTTGACTTCTTTGGCCTAGGGCAGTGAAATTGCTTTCGTCGCTAAATAGTAATTTCCTTCAATGTTCAGAAGTCCAATTTTTATATTTTAGCAAATAATCAAACACTTTTTGAACACTATTTGCATACGTACAATTGTATTCTTTTTGAGAATACTATTTTTGTAATAGTTATTAGAACCGTTTTGTTAACACATGTCATAATTCTTTTTGAACACGTACACTTGTCCCCTTTTTTAGAACACTTTTTCCGGCCAGTTTTCAATACACTTTTAGGAACACTGTTCGGAACATGTATATCCTTTTTAGCGCACTTTTTACACATTTCATGAATAGTGTAAAAGAATGATTTTTGAACACTTGCCCTAAACACTTTTTGTGGCACACGTTTTAGTACAGTTTTTAGGGTATGTTTCTGAACAATTACCGATCACTAATATCCTCCCGGAATGTGTGCTACCCAAATATAAAAGAAGCTTATAAAAAGAAAAAATACTCAGTAAATTCATTTTTGTTGAGACTGCAGGCTTGATGATGGGTTTAGGCTTTGGGTGAATATGATTATTAATCTGCATCATTAGTATGAAAATTTAAAATCTAATGGCATCTCAAAACCAATTGAATAGTTTACAGCAAAATGATAAACGAGCAAAAAAAGTAGCAAGAAATTGTAGTACAAAACCATATTGACTACAGAAATGACTACTAAATTTGAAATATAAATTTCCATAAGTAAGTTTTCAAAGCCAATCAATAAAGTAAAAAGTAACCAAAAATGTGTCAAAAACAAATGGTTATATAAATTAATAAAAAAAAATCCTCAAGAACAAAAACTTTCTTATTATTGTCTATAAATCTAATTTGTTTACGTTCTTACTAATTAGCTACTTAGTAGTCTACTGCTCGGTTTATGATCAATGACCATTAAAGAAAGTAGTGTTTTTTCATACCATTATGAAATTCTTCATAAACTAATCATTTCTGTGAAACTTCACAGCAAAGATGGAATTACCAATTTGATAGTATTTAGTTTTTCTTCCTTTTGCAAAGTACAGGAGTAAATGCATTAACTTTAAAAAAACAATTTCATTTGAATTAGGCCGAAAATTTCTATTTAACTCATTCCCAGATGTATGTTTAGTGTTTTCAAACCGTCTGCAAGTGCATATGAATGTACGGGCAATCAAAATGCCCATTTTTGATAATTACTGAATTCATTATTACGAGTTTTCTCGTGACGTCAGTAAGCCCGTATGTATCAGAGGTGAATTCGTAAATGTTCCAGTACCAGAAACGCTAATGATAAATAATTGAATAACGATTTTTAGACAGTTTTGTGTAGAAGCGGAATTATTTTTCTTGAAAAGTAACGGCGTTCCAGTTTGATCAAGCACGAATTCATCCCTGGTTTTAATGTATCTCGCATAACTGAAAAACTGTATGCTGTAATAAGTAAAAATTTTGTATGTAGACTAAGTGGAGTCTGGTTGGGCATCTTCTTTTTTGGTGTGCACAGAGGTTTCAAAAGAAGAGTTTACACTTTTACTTTTCTTTCTTTCTTTCTTTTTTTTTGAGCCAAATCGGTGTAGTTTTCAATGACGACTAAGAAGCATATTTTTCTCGATTATGTTCGATTCGATCGAATTCTATCTACCAGTCACGTAGCGAGACATTTTCTTCTGGGTGGAGTAAAGGAAATTTCTGTCTTCACTTTTGGTTGATAGAATTCGTTCGAATCGAATTATCAATTATATTAGGTTGAATGTGCCCCTGAAATGATGTTATGAATGGACACCCATTTGGTGAAAAATTGAGCGACAAATATTTCACTGGGTGCTGTTTCTAAATTGTTATTTCAGTATGAGTTTTTTGGAAAAATTACTTCTGAAATAAAATTTTGTGAAAATCCGATTATTAGGTTGATTAAAAGTTATTCAACGTAACTTGCTTTCTTTTAATGGCATATTCAACTCGATTGTGTTCAATTCGATGGAATGCTATCTACCAGTAGTGTGGTGAGAAATTTCAACTGGATAAGGAAATGCAAATTTTTGACTGTGCTATTGGTAGATACAATCTTATTCGATTGGATCGAATTATGTTTGAGTTGAATGGGCTACTTCAACTTAAAAAGTTTCAGTTGTACTTGAATGTTTTCAATAGTGCGATTTTCTTTAAATAAAAACACGAGTTTACAGAAAATCCTGGTCAAACTCGCTTAATTATACTTTGAAATACAGAGTGGTATTTAAAAAGTTAAATTGTCCCAAGGAAGAAATAAGTTCCTTAATGCAGTTAAAAATTAAAACACGTATTTATTTTAATTTTAAACTGCCACACTTAGAACCTCTGAACTCCTGTTCTGCAGTTTACTAAACACATCTTGTCGTAAAACAAAATATTTTTTAAATTAACCTAATTGACAAAAATACACATTTTAAAATTTACATTACATTGTTGAAAATAGTATTGCGGAATCCTCATCGTCTTTGGGCAAAAGTTTAATTAATTGAGTTTTGGTCAACCTTGACTTATTTTGTTTCAGTCGAACGGCATAATTAATTTAATTAAACGGTTTAATTAAATTTAGTGTAGAATGTTCATTGTTTCAAAGCTTTCCAAAATACAAAAAAAAATGAGTTTCAGTTTCAAATATCTGGAAATTTAAATACAAACGACATCAGAAAAAAGTCTTACATAACTCGAGCTTGAACAGAATATGTTATTTTCTTTTCAATAAAAGGAAACCTTGAAACGCATCTGCGGAAATCCTTTACAGTTTTACTACTTAAAAGTCCTTTAACTCAATATTTTTTAAATTAATTTATTCCACACATGTACAGATTTTAAAATTTACATCACATTGCTGGACAGTTGCATTGCAGAATCCTGGTTTTTACTTGCAAGTCGATTCTATTGTAAACTTCCATTAAAAAATTAATTTATAAAAGCTATTTTTTTACATTTATAAACTTTATCAGTTGAACACAAATAATATATGTCCTCTTTAACACTAAATTCTCTTGGATAATATTTTTCTAGAATTAGAACCCCCCCCCCTCCCTTCACTTTTATCATCAAATATAGCTGAAATATTTTTAAGGTATCAGTTTTTTTTTTTATTTATTTATTTACAGCGAGATTCTCCGAGTCTCCGTCCTCTAACGTCTTCAAGTTCAACTTAAAACTGTACTTTTAAAATTAAATTTTGAAACACTGAGTTTGGATATCCCCTTAAGTCACCTAAAGATGTTCTTAATTCCTCACCTGTGAGTAGTTTTCGGAGGGGATCATTCATGGAAACTCTTAGCTTTATAGTTTACTAAAGACTCATCTAAAATTGCAATTTTTAAAATCCAGTTTAATTTATTTTTCTAGACTCCCCCCCCCCTTCGTTTTTCTCACCTTTACATCATCCAAAGACAGCTTAAACGTTATTTTCAAAACATAAGCTTCAACAAATATCTTCGGAAGGTATCCCTACACCTTTACCCGAACATTAAAAATATGGCCTAAAATTGCGTTATTATAGCTAAAATTAGAGTTATTTTAATTAAAAGACCTGAAAATTCCGAGTATTCTAGTCTGTGGCCCCCTGAGCCTCTCTTTTATAGTGTTAAATAGATTGCATAAAATATATGTATAATATTGAAATATTTTTTTTAGTATCTGCAACAGAATGCACTTTTTACTTATCCAATAATTACAAGTTTTTCGTCCAAAATTTTCATCATATGTTATTTAATTTTAATTTATCAAGTTGTACATTTTTTAAAAGTACGACATGGTCATTTTTCATAATATAAATTTTTTTATTAACGTGTCGAACATCAAATTGAAAAATTGGTTTAAATAAGGCAAAAAAAAGGTAAATTTCAAAGCATTATCTTCTAAACCAGTGGTTTTAAACCTTTTGTTCCCCAGTCCTATTTTTGAACAATTCCAGGCCCGATATATAGACTGAGACACACACATACGTTTATACATGCCTATATAAGCTTTAGTAGTTTCAGAAATCAGATCGAGATAGCTGATATAACTTTTTGCATATATTTCGAGCTCAGATTAGAAATTCAAAGATCTTTTTTTTTTTCTTTAGTATGCATTTGTGTTAAATTTAAAGTGTGAGACTCAAATTTCATAAATTTATAAAGTGTAACAAATAACAATAAATGTTAGGGATCCTTGTACCAAGCATAATCGATGGTCAAACATCTGGAATACAATTGTATAATTTTTAAATTTAGTTATTTAGATTCTTCTACAACTTAAACAGTATCATGAATAAAAGTTTATTTTAAACAAAATGTGAATGCTCAGAGATGTACAAGTTCTTAATGTACAAATGCTAACGCATATTGTACACAAAATATGGAGCTCAACGATCTGCGAGTGCTAAATAAATTTTCAAATGTTTAAGCATAATGTAATGAATAGTAATGGAAATAAGTAACTTGCATTAAATTATTCCATGAGAGACCAAAACAGTTACAGATGAAAATTCTGAAATCGACATCAATGTTTACTAATACTTTCTGCGTAGCTTCGCAGAATTTGGCACACGTGATGAAATACGTCACAATTTCGTAGCACAAAGTTGTTTCAATTAAGTTTATGAGTGAGGGTATTGCACAATGTAAGAAAATTTGCAGTAAAAATAACGTCATTTAATTTAATAGTTTATACATACAGTATATAGTACAACCAACCAATCTTGATCTAGCCATTCTCATTGCAGCAAAGAAAGCAATGATTTTACAAGTGTGTCCAATGTGACCATACATGTTTTCAAATGTGTTGACGAACCATCTGCTGCCTGTACTCGTTTGTTGGAACATCAGGTTCAGTATCCTGAACACATTCGAAACACTATACTTCTAACGGAGCTTATTCAGAACACTTCATAGTGCACATTCACATATTAGGATCACTTTTTCTGAAACAAAGTTCCAAATTTTGCAGGTTTATTTGCAGTGTAGATAAGAATTATTTCATGGTGTTAATTTCGATTTTCGGTCACATTTCCGTCTCTGGTTTGGAAATATGTATCCTGTTTCTCTACTTTAATTTATAATTCGATTCACATTTGCAATACTAAATCCAACTACCTTTAAAATCTCTCTATAGACGTTCAGAAAGAGTAAATATCTTTGTTCGCTTTCGCAGTGTCACATCTATTGCAGACGATAGTAAAATCTCAACTGACTGATCATAGCTGCAACTTTCAGCTACAGAAAATCTTGCACATGCGCTCTCAGAACTCCCCTGATGGGTGTACATTGATGTCAGGTAAAGGATTTCTTCATCCCATAAATATTTTTATGAATTTTAGTTTGATTGGTGAAAAATAATTGTAATAATTTTAAAATTAATGGAAACATTTTGTTTCAATTAATTTGCACAATGTTGTATTTTCTCAGTGGGCTCATGTATCCCCCATTAAGGAATCATGTGTCCCTTGATGTGGGGATACATGATAACTTTATGAAAATTTAAAAAAAAAAATATTTCACTAAAGCTATCTGTTAAATTTCAACTTAAAAAAATTAAATTAAAAAATAAAAAAAAAACTTAAAATTTGCAGCAGAGAAAAAAATTGAAAACTAAAGTGGGGATCAAGTATCCCCAGTCTCTCTTACGTGAATGAATATACATGGAAGGAATGTTATAGCCCCCTCTCCCCGTGTAGGATAAGATTCTGCTTGCGATACTGAGTTTGGCCTCAAAGAAAGTGAACTCTCTTTCAGGTTCAGGGGCTTAGGCTCGATTGAAAAATTTCTTCTGCATCTGCAGGTTAAACAAGCGTCTACCATAGGATATGCATAGCGAAAAAACTGTGCTAAAAGTGAAAATTAACTGATTTATTTTAGAGAAAAGTGATATTTTTCTCCGGTTCAAAAATATAACTGAACAAGTAATAGATGAAGAAAGAAAAAGCTAGCAGTCCTTATTGAGATGATATTTAATACTAAAGCAGCAGAACTAAGCAGTTAAATAAAATAACTTCTGTTAAATTAGAGAGCTATGACAAGCGCTTCAACTTTTTTGATCCGTTTAAAAAAAACTTGTGAATAACGGTATAGTTTCATATACATAAAGGCTAGGAATATTTTATAAACAAATTGTGATTAAATTTTTAAAATGAAAAAATATTTTATCCGAAATAAATCAATTTTAATGAGTTGTGTGTGAATAACTTCCTAGTAAAAAAAAAGCTGTATGTGTTTTTCTTCTTTTTTTTTCAAATTCAAATTTTGAAAATTGATCGTTATCATTTAATACCTGTTAGTGCTAAAGGTTTGTATAAATTTTAAATAGGGAAGCAGCTTGAAGAATATTATTTTGTGCTGTGAGCAAACACTAATATTAAGGAGTTTTTCCAGCGCAGTTACGGAAAACATGTTATAATCTCTCTAACCATATAAACCTTTTTATCTGTAACCTCCCCCCCCCAAAAAAAAGAAAAAATATATCGCTATTGTACCTGTATGGACGGCATTAAGCCTATTAATTTTAATTAAAAGCTGCTTTTTCTTTTGACAATATATTGATTATTTTATGAAGTAAAAAAAAAATTACCGATTTTTTTTTCTTAATCATGTGAGGCAAATATTACTCGTATCTTTTTATTCGTAATGTGCTTCACATTAACGCATCATATTCTGTAAATTACTTAAATGTTTCCTTTTTCGTAAAACCTTCAGAAAAAAAGTGAGCTGCATGTATTTTGTTAACAAAAATGTGTTACAGCACCTTACATCCGAGAGGAAAAAAACAGTTCTCTAGGCATTAGATTTTCTTTTAAATGGGACTGTATAAATGAGTTCTCTTTTTCTTTTTTGGGAAACCATGTCATTATCTTGGGATTAAATGTGTCTCAGAAACAAGTCGTATTTCTTTTTCTCTCTTTTTTTCGGAAATAAAGGGAGAGAAGCAACAAAAAATATATATATTTGCATTAAATAAACTGAATTGTACTTTTAAATATTAAACATGCTTTAACTAATCAGAATAGAGAACCTTTCTTGAAAAAATAAAGAAGCCTAATTAGAAAAAAATAAGTCTAATAAGGCATTTAAAAATTACTTCTGGTTATTAATATCACTGACTTATATTTTAGCAGCTTTGTTAACTATAGTAGTTAAACTTTAAACATACCTTTTCTTAAAATGATTTTGTGATGATAAATTCATTAATATAAATTTAAAAGAGAAAAAAAAATCAAGTTCTGCTTTCTTTGAATTTTAATTCAAATCATTCTGTGTTAAACCGAAAATGGTATAGCTATTTTTTTTTTCAATCTACTTCCTCATAACAAAATAGTTGAGAGATATATTGAGATAACTTTTAAAACCAAATACTTTCATTTCATGATAACTTAAAAAAAAAAAAATCAAATTGTCAGAACGTTGAAAAAATTTGTGAAAGTCTTGTTGATTGATTAGCTTCATTGCTTTAAAGAGAAACTTGCAGTTAAGTAGATGATATATAATGTTACTAAAGTTTTGACATTTAATTGTCACACCTATTTTCAAAACAGTCGATAAAGAAATAGTCGATACGTATAGTAGCAAACTGTGGATAAATATAGTAATTAATCTGAGAAATAAATTCAGAATAAAATTATATATTAAACGTATTTCAATGTATTGTCAAATAAGCTATTCCGGGTTAGATACCCATAGTTCTGTGCCGTAACTTGATGAGAAAATACCCAAAATAAGAGCCGCAGCACATTTGGCAGTATTTTTTTGCGATTTTGAGAAAAAAATATTCCTACGTTAAATGTACCGTAAACCAGACCCGAGTACTTGGACCCGAAATTTCACATTTTTTGCGAGTTTTAAACTAATTTGTTAAGTAAACTTACATTGTGTGCAATGATAACTTTGTTTTTACCATTTTTCAGACATTCTGCTACCCCCTTAAGACTTTTCAAACAACAATTTTAACCCTTTATATTAGTAACCCAGGTTTACGGTAAAAGTTTTAAAACACCAGAAAAAACAAAGCATTTAATTATGAAAAGAAATTAAGCAGATTTTAAACATGCATCTCGCATTTGGAAAAACCTAAGAAGACTAAATGAGAACAGTAAAGCTGTGAATGGACTATTTTTTCTAAGAAACCGTTGACAAACAGTAATTTATTAAATTTTGTTGCTATCACTTATTGAAAATGATGGCAAAAAAGTACATTTTAACCCTAGCGTCAATGACCAAACTTTTCCCTTACTCTCAATAACGGGGTACTCATTTCGACTTTTAAAGATTTAGAGCAGGATTTTACTTCCTGACACCTCTTTCACGTAATTGAAACGTTTTCTTCCACCCTAATCTTGGGAAATGTATGCATATTGTTTTTACCAAAAAACAAAATTGCTTATTGTTTTTCCAACGTCTTACGTTTACGTTTCACGCTAAAAGGTCCGTTTGAAAAAAATGTTTCTCCAGGTTTTTTTTTTGTAATACTGGATGTATTTGGTCCTATACGCTTTGGTATTTCATAGTTAATTCGTAGTATTTTATTTATTTATACCAGTGATGCTCAACTTACGGCCCGGGAACCACATGGGGCCCGTGCGTCGAAGTTCATACTACGAAGTGGCCCGTTACATCGAAAAATACTATATATATAATTTTTATCTTCACTATCATTTGCTCAACCTTTGCTATCATGCCGTATGACATAGGTATACTCAAAAAAAAAAAAAAAAAAAAAAAAAAAGACATCATATATTCCAATTGAAATGATATTGTCTACATATCGAGGGACATAAAGTTCCCAATGCGGCATACTGACGATGTAACAAAATGTTTGTACATCCGCAAAAAGAGAAAAAAGCCATAATAATGTTTTCCACTTCGTCTCATAACGAAAGCCACCCTGGAGCAACCAAAAGTCACCCCTAATTTGCAAATTAACAAAACAAAATCTGATGTTGACACGATTGATCAAATGTTCCGGCAATGGATGTAGTGCCCTCTGAAATATAAAAATACGTTAATCCATATAATGAGTACTTAATTTCATTTAAAATCTTAATTAGCCTACTTTCCCACAAGAAAAAAGCGAGAAAGAAGGCTTAATGCATCTTGAAAATATCGCCAAAAAAAAAAAAATAAATAAATATCAAAAAATCAAAAATTGGAAAGTAGGGTATTGAGATGGAGAAAAATGTCTGTCGATCTGTCAGTCGCCCGTAATAACTTTTAAGTGAATAGTTCGATTCGAACATTTTCTGTGAGGACACTTCATTCCTGTATTTGACTTTTTAATTTGAACTATTTTTCGTTCAATTTTGAACAGTTCAAAAAACTTATTATTAGCGCCTACGGGTAGATTGAAGGCAATTCCGAACTTAAAGGCGAATATGCTTGAAACAAACGTTATAGGAAAAAGCTTTTGATGAAAAACATGTATGTAAAATATCTTTCTGATTTGAAAAATTTTCCGTTCAATTTTGAGCAGTTCAAATCACTTAACATTAGCGCCTACGGGAAAACTGATAGTCAATGTAGATTCCGCACTTGAAGGCGGATTTATTTCGACAAATTTTGTCGGAAATAGTTCTTGACGACAAACTCCTGACTCCAATTCCGATAATTTTGGGGCACCTGAGTCCGACTCCTGTGCCCGAAAATTAGTCGGACTCCTCGACTCTGACTTCGTAACTTTGGCAAAAATTTATACACGGAGGAAAAATGACTGACTTCGACTCTTGTATGTTCGACTCCAACTCAGACTCCTTTATCCAGAAATAAGTCCAACTCCGTCTCCGTAAACATTGGCAGAGTTGCGTACTCTAAGGGAAATAACTGATTTCAACTCCGAGTCTGAATTAAATACTTTCGGCTCCGGAACACGACTCTTTTATCCCAAAATGAGATTGACTCCGACGAATCCGCAGCCATGGTATTTACAGTGAAATAATTATGGTTTATATGATTTGTTTTTATTTTGACTCTGAAATTTTGATTTATGTATTCAGTTTTTGACGGAGAAATTCGGAGTCCTTTATGTTTCTACTGTTTCTACATAAAGATATGCGCAGACGATTTTTTTTCGACAATGAAAATTATTTCTTTAGTTGACATTTTATTGTTTTTATTTGTTTATTAAATTACATTAATTCATTTTTTAAACGATTTTTTAGCCACAAGAGAAAAACAATTTTTTTTTGATACGATGTATTTATTTTATTGTACTTATTAATTTTAATTCTATTTTTTTTTTCTTTTTTAAAGCGGCTAAATTTTTTTTAATGGTATAAACTGTATTTGCTGCTTTGTTTAAGAGATGCTGCTACTTTATTAGTTCGTTTATTTATTTTTTACGCATCTAATTCTTTACATGAGCGAGCATATTTTACTTCTAGAAATCGGCTTAAAATATTTAAAAAATAGTGTAATTAATTTGCGATTTTAGCTAATTTTGATCAGATACTAGAAAGTCGATATTAGTATACGGGATAGCAGGCTCATTTAGTTCTGAACGAACTTATTGTTATATCTGTAAATGTAATTTGGAAAAAAGGCAATAATACTGAACTATTATTTTTGTCTAAGATCTGCAGTGTGACTCGCATGTAATATGCAATGTTTTCAAGTGTTTATTAATTTTTATTTTTTTACTGCGTAAAAGTTTTTTCGGACATGGGAAGTAAGTCTAATGCTTTGGTTTTACACCAAGAAAATAAGTAAAAAAAATTTTGGAGAATTTTTGGATTTTTTTGGGAGGGGGAGGGGATACTCGCCTGAGTGCCCCAACTTGCTACAAATGTTCATGTTTTTGAGCTATACTCTTTTCTAAACCTTCAGAAGAATATTAATGGTGAAGCTGTTTTTCCTATCAAATGTAAATAATTGCTATGTTTTGCCGAAAACTGAATGCAATTATGGGGCTCGATATTATACGGGGGGGGGGAGTGATGGAGGAAACCGGTGGTCATATTTTAATTTAAGGGTTCATTTGGCATAAGAATCATCAAAAATGGTGTCAGAAGCATTTTGAAGAGGTATTTTTTGATGTGCAGTGTAATAGGTTCCCGGGTACCCGGTTATTGAATATAGGTATAAAAATTTCAAATGCTAAAAAACTCACCCCAAATTTTTTTCTGAAAACACGGTTACAACTTTCTTTAGTTCAGCTTTATGTAAATAACAAGAAATAAAAGCAATTTTGCAAAGAGCTAGTAAAAAAGAGTAAAAAATTATGATAAAAATCGCAAAAATGTACCCGGGTAACCAGTCAATGACGCTAGGGTGAAATAGTTGTGTTTCATCACTAAAACAAAATAAGGTAAGTGCCGCTGAAATGTTTGCATAGTTGCTCCATCAGTTTTCTTCCGAAAGTCATGGAAGTACTATAACTAAATTTCAGTTATTCTACATATAGCGAGAAAATAAATATTTTTATCGGTGTTTTACAAGCGCACCGCACATGATCCGATTATATTTGTGTATTTCCTCAACTCTGATATGTCGAAATTTCTTTTACTTGAAATCTGATTAAAAGAGACATTTTCTCCGAACTTAGAGACATTGTCGCTCTTCCACACTTGAGTGATTGACGAGCAGCTAATCACTCAGTTCATGAACAAATGTTTCCAGTTTTCCAGTTACGAACAGCAAACGCACTTCATGCCGCAAAAGATTGATGGGTTTGGTGACTTTTGACCACCATGAAATTTGAATAACTTAATCTAGAGAATTAATTACAAGTAAATTTCTGGTGATTAAACTGGAGCTAAAGTCTCCAACAGGATGCGTTTTAAACTCTGAAAATATATTTAAATATCTCATTTTCCTTTAGATAATGCTATAGGATCATTTCAGAGTCGCGGGCGGGACAGTCCAACTCAAGATTTTCACAAACATATTGTTATAGATGTTAATAATTTAATTAAAAAGGAGTGTGCACATTTTTTTTAATTTACATTTGCTACAAAGATACTTCTGACTCTGTATTATTTTAATCAAATAACTTTATTACTTGAAATTTAATTTATGTGCATGCCCCACGGGCGGGGCATTCAAAGTCAACTTCTCGTAGTTTGCTCTCGTCTATGCAATACCTAATATTTTTACTCTATTCATATAGCAATGACGAAACGAATTGCAGTTTTTAAAAGCTAAGGTTCCAACGTAAAGGAAATATATATTATTTGTTGCGAAATAATACTTTAAACCGTCTTAAAAAGCTATGCATATGAGGAGTTTACTTTCAAAACGGAGTCTATCCACCTTTTCGTTTTTAGAATCTCTAATATAAGCCCTACCGACCAATGAATTTCTTTCTGCTCGAAGTGTTTTATATCTACTGTTAAAAAATGTGTAAACATTAGTTTTACCACCTAAACGGTGTATATCCATCCTCTTATTTCTCGCCAGGTCTTTTACAGCAAAGTGGAACCTATCACTCATTTGTCGGTATCCACTCATTCACTTTCATTTCAAAAAATCACTTATCCAAATTTGAATTTGCCATTTCTAATTCAAAAGTTGTTCGCAAATAAAATAGTGGAGCGAGGCACTGGCCGAGCATTTCCAATCAAGCATGATACCCGCCAGTATAAAAAAATCGCAGCACCTTGCGCCTTGTGCAAGTCATCAGTTGCGGCAATTGTTATCAGGCAAGTGTTATTAGATAGGCAAGCGCGACCTCAAATTGTGACTACTAAATTAATATTAAATAATTGATATTACTATTAAATTGTGATTAATAAATGATTAAATTGAGATGAATTGAAAAATTGATTAAAAAATGATTTAATTGTGATTAATTGAAAAATTGTGATTAATAAATTATTAAATTGTGATTAATTGAAAAATTGTAATTAATTGTGATAAAAATTATGATCTATTATACCTACAACGTTGTTATTAAAATCGGCTTCGGTGGTTTCATTGTTCATACTTAATTGGATCGATTTTTTTTTGAAGTGTTCAATGAAAATAATAAAGAAAATAGGAAGGAATGAAGTAGACTACCCAAAATATATATATATATATATATATATATATATATATATATATATATATATATATATATATATATATATATATATATATCAAACAATTCTGAATATTTTGTTTCAATTTTAAAGTTTATTTATGTTTATGCGTGAAGAAAATGCATGTTTTTTTCTTTTCTTTTCTTTTTTTTTTTTTTTTTGCAAAAGTGATGATATCCACTAATTTACACCAAAAAGGAATGTATCCAAAATAAAATTAGAAATTTATGTCTAAATAAATTGTGCAAAAATTCCTCGACTTACGCCAATAGTCACTTGTTATTCTGCCAAAACACTGCGAAGAATTCGAAATTCTAACAGTTAGTGTTTGTGTGTAAAACTGTTTTTTTCGTTTTACCAAAAAATATAAAACTGGATATAATCTGTTTTGAAAGTAAACTCCCCATATGGCCATTCCACTAAAAACAATCATTTTGTCTCGCACGTGACAGTTTCTATATTTCATAAAGAAAAAAAAAAGGTAATGACGAAATTGTTTGCTTACGAAGTTACAAATTTATAACTTCTTAAGCAACAAAATTTCGCTAATTACCCTTTTAAATTATTTTAATGAAACGTATGAAGCTTCACGTGTATGACAAAATGACCGTTTTCCGTGGAATTGCCGTATAAGAATTTTTATAAGGATATATCTTGCCCCTTCTTTTTTAAATTTGTCATACATTTCCTTATACTTTTAACCACCACAGATTTTTAAAGAAATATAACATTTAAAAAATAGTTTTGAAAACTTGCGTTAAACATTGTGAGTTAAAAGTGTTAACGTGTTAACGGGCTTATCAAACAAATTAAGAAACGCTGCCTTTACCCCAACTGATCCTATATATCCGAAACGTCTTTGTTAAAAAAAAGTGGAACCCTTTTTTAAATCCACTTTTATTACGGAAACGCTGTTGTATCTTGAACAATATCCCTAGAAACCTCCCTCTGTAAGGATCCAGATTTATCGCTTTGCGAGATTTATCGCACATTTCTTTGGACCTTTCAAACAAAACAAGGACAGCCGTTCGATGATGATATAAGTGTAGAAGAGCTTGTGCGCATTTAGCAGCAAGCAAGACCCTCTTCTTGCTATCTGGACGGAATTAAATTTTTTGCCGATCTGATGAAGAAAATGAGTGTAAAAAAAAAGCAAAGTATGTACGAAAAGGATCTTTTACATACAGTTGTTTTCCTTTGGTTGATGTAAAAAATTAAAAGGAAGAAAAAAAACCTCGTATATGCTTCCAAAAGTATGAATAAAAAGATAATTTTTAGCAAAAAAAAAAAAAAATCTAACCCTTCAAAACGGTTGTTTGAATTAAATATTCAAATAGGTGATATCAATACAAATCATTTTAAAAATTGGTAAACTTATTATGTATTCCTCAATTTTCTAGCAAGCGCCATTTTTTTCAAATGGCATAATAAAAATCCCATAAAAACTCGAATTTAAAAGAAGTGTTTAGAAGGACAATCTGCTTATGTAATTTTTGAATATATTACAAAGGCTGATGTGTTCCCGAATAGAACGAAAAGTTCAAACTGAAATTTCACTCCATTTGCATAAAAACGCTTACTATGCTAATACTGATAGCTCGCATGGGAAGAAAATTGGACTGCTTCCATGAAACAAGAAAAGAAGTTTAACTCATGTTGGAATCTAAAAAATAAGATAAAAGTCAATTTTCCTCTATGAAGGAGAAAAATAATGTTTAGAGGTTGTTATTTAACCATAAGCCTAAGGAAACGCAAAACCTTAAATACTATCAGTTTACATGGAAGAAAATGTCTTTGAATGTTGCCATACGCATTTAAAATAAGTATGCTTTATTTCTTTATGTGATTATTCGGACGTTTCTGAAGAATCTTTCGATGGGATTTTTTTTTAAATAAGATAATTTTTATTGCTTTACTTGCAGATAATATTTTCATGGAATATTTAGAGATAAATATTATTCACTTAAATTAAATAGTAAACATAAATTTCTTTAAACTTTTCTGAATGGTTTTTAAATTTTTATTTTCCTGCTACCTATTTGTATTTGATTAATTTTACTCAAACATATTTATATATTCCATCTTCATTGTTTCGTTAAAACTCATTCCTATAATTCAATTATCAAATTTAAACCGTGAAAGATAGTAGATTTTCTCTGCCTTGGGAAGGTATAAGGCAGTATATACTATATTTCTTCCATTTTCCTTTTTTTTTTTAAATTGTTCCATCTATTGTACTTAAGCTTTAATGTACAAGCTTTCTTATTTCGTTTTTGTTGAAAATAAGGCACACAAACGGTCGAATTTCAACATTTACCTATTGTTAGGCAGTTAACCAAAACTTGGATTTTGGAAATACATCAAAAACTTATTTTTGCGGATACTGCCCTTTACCTTCCTACGGCAGTTCTAGTCCTGAAAGGTAAAATGCATTATATTTTAAGAGAGAACCAAAACTAACAGGAATTGCAGTGTCGTGGACAGAGTCTGTGTATTACACAATCCTGTTGCCTGTCTGAAACTCGTTACGCTTCGTATTTTGTGCTTCAAAGTGCAGATGTGATAATGTACTTTCCATTTAATGAAAATGGTTATCTTAAAGCTCAATTCACCGAATTTTAATCAAAGATTCTGGAACAAAAAAAATTGCAGTTAAAATTGTTTTTCGGGAAAAACGTCAATTTGAACCAAGACGTTCTTCGTTTAGCCTCACGCAACTTACCCACCTAAATACTCTACGTGCGATCTTTTCTTATTTCCTCGAACGAGAAAAGATATAAAACATTGTAGAGGTCAAGATTAAAAAAAAAAAAAAAAAAAAAAAGAAGAGGAAAAAGAAGATAGTAACCATTCCCGTAGATGGCCTAAAAACATGTTTTGAACAGTGATGCCTCCGTGGAGTCAAATACATTAGTTGTAATGGAGAGTATTTTCAAGGGGATGAGGTTGTTTTGTAAACCATTTGGAAATATATAGCTTTGTAAAAGTAATTTCGGTATATTTTGCGTCCCGGCGCGTACATTATTTTAAGAATCGGAATTAAGAAAGTATCTTACTCAGTTTTTTATACTCAATTATATTGTATAAAACATTAAGATTTTGATAAGTATTTTTTTTCGTAAGCTCGTAAACGGCAATCCAATAGCGGTAATTATCACAAAAGATTCCTTCCAACTCATCTCCTTGCTAACATTTTGTTTATGATTCAATGCTTTTAATCTCCCATGTACAAATAGACATTATTAGTTTGGATTAACAGGGATCGGTAGGTTCCAACATCATCCAACGGTAGGATTCCATCAAACATTTATTTACAACGATTAGTTTACATGGGTTGCTTTATTGTTAATGAGGTTAAGGGCTGAACGAAAGCGTAGCTATAGATAGAAATAACTCGATACTAAGTTCCAGTTTGGCTTACACTGATAAAGCTTGACCTTAGAAAGTTGGTGGATGACCTTGAAGTGGATAGATTATTTGTATCATTTGTAATTAGTAGAATCAGCCAGAAAACACCGAGTAGCAAGAGAAGAGTTCCCGCTTAATTTTTACAAAACACCTGCACACAACCAATTACAAATGATACAAATTATGTTTTGGCTTCAACGTCTTTCACCATCTCATCGGGGTCAAATTTCGCAATATTTTCAGTTCGATAGTTAGTACGTGGTGTTCCTCTCTTAATTTACTTTGATAGTGTAAGTATACAGATTAAAAGTGTCTACAACATTCAATTTAAGACTGAGAAAGACTTTATATTTGTTTTAAGGGGTAAGGTACAAGTTTAAATTGAAATGGTCGTGAACTATACTAAAATCACAAACTTTAAATGAAGGCAGAGCTCTTTAGAAGCAAACTAAAACCAACCTAGTTAAAGTATTTGTTTTAGGGATGGCATTATATAAAAAATAATATCAGCTCTAATTCATGCCTGGTTGCGGGCAAAAAGATGGAAAATGTTTGAGAAACAGAAAATAAAACCATATAAAAATAATATTAGAATAGGTGGACTAAAAAAAAAAAGTTTAAACACAAGCTATAGTTTTTATGCTGTTAAAGGTAATACATTTTTTATGTTATGTTTTATACCGTGCTATAATTATTCTTAAAGCAATTATTAATATATTGATATTTTTCCAGTTTTGAAATTTAATACTGTACTCTTCAAGTTCATTCATTTCAATGTTTAATATTAACTAGATAAGTATGGTCCAACCATAACAAAATATCTGCATATTGCTAGCTGTGCAAATTTTGGGTGTTTAGACTTTACTTAGTTAAACTATATGAAGCAGAAAATAGTTTACTTCAAAACGCACATCGTGAACCCACTCTACCGAAACATTATTTACCTTCCAGCAATATTCTTAAAACTATTTGTTATTAATCACGTAAACTCAGAATTATTTTTAGAAATGCATTTGAGTGAATAATATTTTATTCTTATTCAGCTACTGAATGTGAAGTCACGTTTTCCAAAGTTAATATTTAAGTCATGTAATATCTTATTAGTAACAATAGCTGCTGATTGCTTCAAAATTGAAATGACACTAAACAAACTCTTTACATCATTATCTTTTTTTTTTCATTGAAATGATTCGATACATACGTTTATATGTTTATTACTATTAGCATGGTTTAAAAATTTAAATCTTATGTTTTATGGATGTTTGTTTTTATGTGTGTGTTCCCTATACAAATCCAGATTACTTTGGAGTTTTGCCGAATTTTAGCAGAGGTTCTTTGATACTCAGAAATTGTGTTTTTTTTTCTTCTCCGAACCCATCTGGGGGGGGGGGGTATTCCTTATGGGGGGATGATTACCAGAAAATCCGTTATATAGAATTTTTACGTCTATCAATAACCATGTTTCAATTTCTAGAGCTTAAAGTTTAATTTTCAATTTTCAATCATATAATTGCTCTTTTCTACACGTTGACGGAAATTTTTACATTGATCTTCGAGGTTAGACCACGCAACGCAGCTAGTGCACTAAATAATTTCTGTTTTTCATTTTCAAAAGTGTATATGAAACTACCGTGAAACCAATTACACTTTAGTCGTTTATTAGAATTTCTGAAATAATATCTAAACACGTATATTTTTTAAACCTAGCACAAGATAGATATATTACAAAACACTACGTATTTTCTCATTTCGTAACACTTCGTAAATAGTTCGTAAGTTCTATTTTTCTGGAGTCTTTTCATTCGACTATGACGTTCGGACGGCATAAAAATATTTTTTTGTCCTTAAAAGACTAAGTTTAGCCATTATATAAAAGCTCTCTTATACAATGGATACCTCTGTTTAGGGCTACATATGTGTTTTTTATTCATGTATCCACCAGAAACAGAATCTTGACCATGACACATGTATGCAATTTTTTTTAAAGTTTCGGTCTTCTATTTTCCTGGTTTTTATTAGTTGAATTCAGATGAAAAACTTACTATCGAATGCAAAGTTAATCTTCTTCTAACGAGCTGGGATATGGTAGTTTTCTTTCTGATGTGGTGTTTCTAATGATATCAATTAAAACTTATTGATGTACTTAGAAAGAGGTTTCACATGTTATACACAAATGGCTTAAAAACAATTGGATACCATTTAATAATTTTTAATTTACTTATGGCGAATATTTTTCGTTCCAAGTTTCTAGCTTCTGCTTGTCCTAGATGCTTCAGAGAAAGTGATAACGTTTTGAGTATTGAAGAGGCAATATTTAAATTCAAGACATTAATTGAATTCTTCCCTATCGACTAAAAGTTTTCTTGAACAAGAATTGCTGTTTCGAAACATCAATATTAGTTTCATTTTGAAAACTTGCTCTTTTTCACTTCGCATTTCCATGCTCCTCAATGCTCTAACAGAGAAAATTTTGCATACATTTCAGACCACCTTTCAAGATTCTTATCCACACTAGATAATGAACGAAACTAATAATATACATTTAAAACGCGCTAAAATTTTTATAATAATGCAATGTAAATGACATTTTATAGGAAGTTTTGTTGTATTTACACATCGTCGCAATTGTAAACTTATCTGAGAGTGCTTTGTATTGTGAAATAAATTTATCAATGCGGCCAATAATCAATTGATATCACTGTAAACAAATTCTGTGGGTGGGTACAAATTCCAGCTCTAAAGCGTATCTTACGTGATTCAAAGGCATCAGTAACCAAGTTGTCAAAGCGATGACTTTATATGCTTGATATGCTAGTTTCGATTTACACCTCTACTTTAAAGGTACTTTCGCTTTTCGTACTAATTTTTTTTTTCATGTAAATCAATCATGATACGGCCATATGTAAACGGAAAAGAAAAGCAAGTGGGTATTTTTTTTTCTTTTTGTTTGCAACAGCATTCCATAAAATTTTCAGCAATGTGCCCAGCAGTGGTCAGAAACAGTACCGCGGTGGCAACAACTTGTGTTCGAAAATGCATGGAATTTGTTTTTAGTATACCTAAGGCAATATTTTTTAAACGAAGTAACTAAATAGTACGAAATGTGCAACGTTGTAATATTTTATAAAAACAATAGTTAAATTATCGAAATATATGTATTAAAACCATAATATCTTCATTGTTATGTGAAGCTAACTCCATTAACTAATTAAACAAACGTCAAGCCATAAAAATGCTTCATCGTTTTAACTAAGGTTTATTCAGGTCCTACGCAGTCAAAAAAAAATAAATAATAAATAAATAAATAAGTTGATGTTAGTTAGAATTGTAAGGTGTTGAAATATTAACAAAACTTCTTTAATATGATTATATTGAAGCATTAATCACAAGTTATAGATAAATATATCTATGGAAATCTGGTAAAGAAGATTTCGATCAACGTTATTTTTAAACCCCATCCCCCCAATATACAAAAAAAATTTTAAGTTTATTTAAAGAACATAGTTTAGGGTATTTATTGTAAAAAAATTAAATAATTAATATTTTGTAATAACATTAAGGATTTCATTAAATAAATAATGGGGTAAAAAAGTAGCACGAATTCAACTTTTTTCAAGCAAAAACTTTTAATAAATGCATAAATACCACTTTTTCAATAAATTTTTTTCTCCTCCTTATTTTATTAAGTAGCACAGAAGAAAACACAACGCAAGAAAATTAGCAAGATAAATGAGGGTATTTGTCATTAGCTGGTTGAATTAAACTTTTTAATCGAAACTTGCGTTCAAACTTATAAGCATTATTTAGATTATGATTTAGAAATATATTTTCAAATTTAGCGTTAATCTGTTAATTATGGGGAAATATATTTTCCATCGTATGTTAATTTAAAATTAAGCAATATAAGCTTCATTTTCTGATCAAATATTTACTCTATCTTAAGTATCCTTTAAAGATAAAACCAAATGAAATTTGAAATACTGCTCAATGATTTTCATTTCCACAAACTCACATTAACCTTTTCTTAAGTTTATTGTTTAGGAAGTTAATGTGGTTATTTCTTTCCTTGAAAAATGAGTCTGTAAATATAAGCCGGGCCATTTCCTATTCAAAGATTCTTACTTCCATTTTCATTATCGAAAGACGTAAGAATAGGCAAATTAAAATTATTTATTGTGCTTAGTTTGTTTGACTTTTCTTCCTTGAGTATTATGAAACATGTAACTCAATTTTAAAGATAATTTATGTTTAAACTTACGGTAGCGAAAATGCAAAAGCACTCATTTTTATTCTGGAGTAAAAGTGAGTTGATCAATTACCGTTCACACAAATACCACGAATAGTTGAAATAACATTTTATCTTCAAATGCGATGACAAGAATTTCCAATCTTAATAAAAACATATTGAAAACATAAATGAAAAGCTATCATTTTTTTCAAGCAACGTAATAGTTAAAATTATTGCGATATTTCAAAATATTTAAGCAAAGACTATAGAATAATTTAAACAAAAAAATTTTTTTTGCTTGTTTTCTAATAAAATCCAAATCGCAAATTATACTAATATTTTTGAATTTATAAGCCTATAGTATTATTTTTTTTATCTTTACTTTTCTTTAATTTTTTAGTTTTTTCTTTCCATATTTTCCATTTTTTATAAAATGCTTTTCTCCTCCTTTATTCAGATGATAGTTTTCCTTTAATAAATTTCTATCAGCATTTTGTACGTATTTTACTGTTGACGTTTCACTATACCTTATTTTCTACAATACGATATAAAGTGATGATAAATAGTCTTAACTCGTTAACGTAAGGTTGAGAAACACGCATGTAATTTTTCGTCATTCTATGTACAAAACAAAAACCGACTTCATCCTCCTAATTTCTTACACCCATTAAAATTTCTAAGGGGGCATTCATTAATTACGAAAGGGTCCCAAGGGGGAGGTAGGTCGAATAATCTCTAAATACCATTACTTTGGGGGCGGCGGGATAAACATATTCTTACGTAATATTTTTCAAGTCGATATTTTATATTAAAATCATGCGGTCAAAAGGTTTGGCAGGGATCCTATTTCATTTGAGTCTGGACGGTAAAAAACGTATTAGAACGAACTGTTTCTTAATTCTTTCACAAAAAATGAATAGTGTAAAATATATTAAAATAATTTCATTTACTGTGAATATTTCGCTGACAGACAAGTATTTGAAGTAAGCAATTCCGTTTAAAGTATGAAACAATTTGAAGAAACAATTTTAAATTACAACTGCTGTAGTATTTACTGTAATTTGAACAGATTAGTATCCCAGCTTTGCATTTCAAACAAGCACTCAACTACCGTTGGATAAAGCCACTAATATTGTGTACCTCTTATATTGAATGCCTCTTTTATTTGTACAACATGATAGTTACGTAATTAAAGATAACCTGCGCTATAAACTAATCATGTTCAGTATTTTATTTTTAAAGTTTTGAAAGTTATATTCTATTTTCTTTTAGCAGTCCTAAAAGTGAATAAAATCAATTTAACCAGTAAATCAGTAAAAGCAGATTATTCGCAGATTATCGATACATAGCCCTAAAAATGAACAAAATGAATATTAGTAATTGTGTTGCAATCAGTAATAATTATAATCGTGTATTATAAAGCATGGTTATGGTTAAAATATTTATGTAGTAGATTGTGCGTGAGAATGTCATTCTAAATGTCGTGTCTTGAAAGGAAAAAATTTAAATCTATGATTACAAAAAAAAAAAAACTTGTTAAGTGCAGTATGTGTAACATTATTTCAAATGCTAATAATTTATTTAAAATATGTTCATGTGTTTTAAGAAATGCATAAAACATCACATAATTTTATCATAAACGTTAAAACACACACAAGATATAAGTGCAGTTTAAAATGGCAAACATAAAAATAACTAATTACGCAAATTCTTAAAAAAAAATAGGTAAACATTAACCTAGGATATATGACTATGCTCTTAGAAGCTAGAAAAGTTCAGATATACTCTTAAATTGATCTAACCAAAAAGCATGTCATGCAAATTTCGAACGTGTGCGTCTAGAGAAAATAGGATTGAGAGCTAAAAAGAAAGAAATCAGTATTTTAAGACAAAAAAAGCATGTTTTAACTTTAAGGGAAAGAGTTTTAAAGTTAAGAAAAAAAGTCATAAATTTTGGAATCCCATGTATTAGAGAAATGAGTGATATTGTTTTAAAGCTAAGAAAAGAAGCCATAGATTTAGGAATCCCATGTATTGCATAAAAATTAAGAAAACGAAGCCATAGATTTAGGGTTACTATGTATGAGCGAAATGAGTTATATTGTTTTAAAAGGTCATTTCTTTTAAGATTTAAAACAATGAAAAATCTTTTTATTTTTCTGAATGTTCATTTAAAGCAATTGGATGTGTATTTTTTCTTTATGTATTATAAAATGTATGAAGTTGCATATTTTCGGGTGTAGTGACAAGCTAAGCTTAAAAGTCGCAACTGCACTTTAAAAAAAAAGAGAGAGAGAGAGATTTATTGTTACCAGGTGGGTTTTTGTAATATATAAATCCTAAATACGATATTTTACAGTCAGTAGTAAATGAGAAAATACTTTTAAAAAATATGACGGTCTGAATAGTTTATAAAAGTAGCACAAAAATAATATAAAATTAAATGAATAAACAAACTTTATTGTATTATTGAGTCAATTTGGACCCCAACATGCTGTTTGCTTCTTAGTACTTACAGTACGTAACGTAAAATGCTGAAAATATCCTATGTATTTGTTTATTTCTAACGTTTAGGCGAACTGCAAAATATGTATAACTGCATTAAAATCTGAAAAATAAATGCATCTTATTTGAGCTATGAAATAACACATTAGAAACATAATTATCAGTACTAATGTGATATAGTTTACAGTACTAACCATTAGGGTGGATCGAAAAAAAACGAAATTTTGAATCTTAATTTGGAATACCTGCCAAATGCTGTGCATGTGTAAGTACAACACACATGTAAAATATTATCAAGTTTGAACAACTCTTTAAGGGTCCTACCAAGGCTTAAAGTTCTCCAAAAATAGAAAAAAAGGTCCATTTTCCAAAATTTTTATGAAAATATTAGTGTTAAAAAATTTTGTACTAATACGGTTAAAATGCTTCCTTTGATTACTCTTTTCATGTATCTTCACAATTATTTAATGTCTTTTCACCATTAAGTTCGCACTTAAGCAGTTAAGTTTCGCGAAATTAACCAAAAACAGACTTTTTTTAAGCTTTTTTGCACATTGCAGTATTTCTTCTTTTAAGTCCAGTTTTCTTTTTTACAACGAGTGTACAGAATGCAGTTTTAAACAGAAGTGAAGTTAAACTTTATTACATTAACAGCCCAGCATCCACTAAAAACAGGCGGCTGCATTTCGAGTTCCGTTCTACCTTTTCCATCTGCCGAGCCACATGTATTAAGTATAAATTTATTACTCATTTTACATTAGAAGTAAACTATCAAAATGATTTAATTGTATTAACTAAAAAAACATAGAGAGAAGTGCATTGGTTACAAAGAATGTATATTTACTCACACACAGTCGCTTTGACATATAAGTATCAATATTTCACAAAATGAGGATCAGTTAGTTAAAGCCACAGAAAATAGTCAGTTTGTCACATTCATTCATGAAACCTCTTTGAAATCATTTTTTGATTCAAACGATGACATGATACTTCGAGATTTGATTTTTGCTCTTATGAAGCCATCTCTTGCAGATTGACTAATCACAAACAAAGAAGCTTCTGTCACCATATTAGCACAGCGTTCCACCACCTGAGTGTGACAGGAGAACTAAACGAACGCAAAATTGGCGTTGGTGTTTTCAATCTTTTGTCGAAGACTTTCATTAGATAAGCCAGCTAAAATAGGTGAGGGGTGGCAGTTATTGCACATTCTTGCCGGTTGATAACATCAGAGTAGTCTGATGCATTAAAGTTAATCCTTGAATTACAGAATTCTAATTATTTCTTCATGAACAAAAGTTACTTGTCTGGCCTTCAAAATCTTCGCAAAGCCAGTTCTCATCAGTGATCACTGTTAAGAGAATATTTTCCGGGTGGCAAAAATAGGCATTTCGTTGAATGATCAATATTTTTTTCAGATTTTCACTTACGTAACGAGATGCTGTAATAACACTGATGAGGAACAGCAAAGTTTTGTTTCAATTCCAGAAGAAGAAAAATTTGTAACGGCTACACTCCCGCCAACAGAGCCATCCACTTTTTTTGGTGTTGATGTCACTTCAAAAGTGGAACAAATGAGGCTTTCTCGCCGACGCTATCAAGAGTGTGCTACCAGTACGGCATTTCTGATAGATGTGCGATGTGCTGCAGTAATTGCTTCAGAAATATTACATGAATTTGGAACTGTGTCAAATAATTATCGCTCTAAAGTCGTTGATAGGAATAAAAGTCGAAGACAGCGACAGAAGTGTCACAGGTGTCACAAACGAAGTACGTGCTTCTCTTCAAAACCTGCAAACTAGAAGTGAAAGGGTTTAAAAAGTACATTTTTCGATAGCCGAAAAGATAAAATTATGACAAAAATAAATGGTTGAAAACAGATACCATAGAAGAACCATAAGCGAGGAATCCATGGTTGAAAAATCCAATTCTCTTTATTTGGGTCATGTGACGCCAACTTCTGGAACGGGAAAATATGTCGCGACAGCAATGTGATTTTTGAACTGAAAATTTGTTAAAGCCTTAAGGATCTTTTAGCTTTTGGCTGTGATGGCACGGCCACGAATACCAGAAAAAAGAACGATGCAATTGCGGCCATAGAAAATAAAATTGGACATCCTGTCCCATGGTTAACTGCGAACTGCATACGAGCAGCCTTTGCGTCACCTGTTCACATTGCTTGTAGGTGAAAACTGCTGGTCCATGTGAATTTTCGCAGGACCAATAGGTAAATTGCTAGACAGATGCGACAATTTACCACTGGTCCAGTTTGAAGCAATTACGCTCCTTGTCGTAGGTGCTGGGCTGTTAATATAATAAAGTATAATTTCACTTCCATTCAAAACTGCATTCTGCACAGTCATTCCAAAAAATTGGACTTTTAAAGAAGAAATATTGCAATGTGCAAAAAAGCTTGAAAAAAGTCAGTTTTTGGAAATTTCACGAAATTTTACGAACTTGTGTGCGAACCTAATACTGCAAACAATGTAAATAATTTTGAAGATACATGAAAAGCGTGTTAAGAAGAAACATTTTAATGGTATTAGAACAAAAATTTTGAAACTTATTATTTTCATAAAAATTTTGGAAAATTGAACTTTTTTCCTATTTTTGGAGAAATTCAAGCCTTGGTAGGACCCTTAAGGAGTTGTTCAAACTTGATAATATTTTACATGTGTATTGTTCTTACACATGCACAGCTTTTGGTGGGTATTCCAAATGAAGATTCGAAATTTCATTTTTTTCGATCCACCCTACTAACCATACAGCATTAGTAATTTTTAAAAGCGAAAAAGGCCTTTTAAACATTTTTAAACAAAAAAAAAGACGTTTTTTTTTAAACTAAGGAATAATGAATTATTTATTTTAAACATACCACCCTTAAATTTTCACTTTTTTTCAGATATTTTTCTTACAATAGGAAGAACATTTTACTTTTTAACGGATCGACGATAACGGATACACGAGATAAAATAAATACAAAAATGTGTTTGAATTCCGAAACAGTTTAAAATTTGTAGTGTAAAAGGGTAATTAGTATTACTATTATTATTTCCATTTTGAGTTAAAACAGTTCGAATTTCTTGCTGAAACGTGGCCTTTCATTTATAAATATATATATGCAAAAAACTAAATCTTGTATAACTAAAATTGATTCTGATTAAGTCCACAGATAGATTAATTCCTTTAAAATTCCAGGGAGGATTCGTAATAGGCCAATAAATTAGCAGAAACATACTATTAACTATTGTGGACGCACAGATTTATTAATAATGCGAAATTACTCATATCTTAATCATCTTCCTTTACTGCTTATACCAAGATAAATACCAATTGTAATTACTTGCTTCAAAAAATATGTATTTTAAAAACTTGATCTAGCAAAATATTTATCATTAAAAGTTCTTAGAATGTAATTGGCGTTGGATTTAAAAACAATATTTCATTGCCCTTCCACTTCATTGGAAACTAACGGAGAAAACTTGTACGTTGTGGCCACCACGAAAGGTTCTTCTGTATCTATAACTTGGATTCTTGGATCTAACGTGTTAAGGCAATATTTGTAAATCGTAATTACTTTTAGGTTTATATATCCTTAATATGTCGTAATGTGTCTCAATTTGGCCCTTATTCCATCAATTTTTGCGTAAAATTACCGCCGTTCATCAAATTTACATGCATGTTGACTTTGCCTGCTATGCACCATTCAACAATATGCTTATGGGAGTGGAGAGAAATTTAAGAGTTATTGCCAAGTTGGTATCAGTTTTAACACTTACTTTTAAAGCTAAATTTGGCGAGAAATCACATAAATCGCCAAGCTTGATGACATTTTGAATACTAATTTGTAAATAGTATTTTAATGCAAATAATAATTAGACGAGCCCTATAAGCTCCCGAAAATACTGAATCAGCTAAAGGGCTAAAAAATGGAATACAAACGTCAAAAATCACAAGCTGTAAATTACTGCAGAGACGTGTTTCGACGTTACAAAGAACGCTTTTCAATGCAAAAGAAATGAGCAGAAAATACTTTTGACAAAAGTTAAAATCTTTTATTCGGGTGACTTTTTATACATAGCTCATTTCTTGCACATATACAGACACCACACAGACAGACAGATTGAGTTGTGTTGTGTCCATTCGATCATTTTCCAAAAATAGGCGAAATGGACTCAGCGCAACGCAAAACGTTCGAATCCAATCGATATTCGAAAATTTTTCCGAAGCTAATGACTTCTGCTACGTATTAGACATAGAATAAAGTAAAAAAGATTAAGTTTCGGTTTTATTTTTCTATTTACCGAGCGCCAATCTCATTGATTTCCTTTTGATACAAGGTTTCTATATAATACTTGGGAATGTTTTAATTATTGTGATTACTGGTTAATTGAAAAACGATAGTTACATTTTGCTTGTGTTACATTTCCACACTCAGTCATTACGTAGTTTACTATTTTACTTGATGGAGTTTCTAGCATTTTCTAAATGTGTCCAACATTAAACCATGGTATGAAAAGGATTACAAATGATTTTGAATCTTTATTACTTTCATTCAAGATCTTAATGTAAAAGTTCTAATGCAAACAGTTCGGAACGTTATTTAAGAATTTCAGTTTTAGGAAAAATTCTATTGTTTGTGTAGATACATGTAACGCTTTAAAAACCGAACGAGTATACAAACATTCACATTTGAACTTTTATTCTTCGTTTCAAAAAACAATACGAACATAAAAGAAAATCTACAATACAAAAGAAAACGAATACGCGTGCTTACAGTACGCTTATTCGTTTTCTAATTAACAGTACGTAGTACGTAACTAGTAATTAAAAGTACGTAAATAAACTTAAACAGCAATACGCGTAAAGAGTTTCTTTGTGGTTTGTAAAACTAAAACACAACTCCCAAAAGGGGCTATATTAGAAAGCATTAGAAGAAACAGCTCCCATGCTGTAATTTTACTTTTCGCTGATTATTTCACTGGGTTTTAATTTGCGACATAACGGCATCGTCTTGATAATACTGGGAAATAATTAAAATTCCTTTGTTAGGAATATACCGCTTCAAAGATTTCTTAAATTAAAATAGTATTGTTAGTTTGACTTTTATTTATTTTTAGTTTTCATTAACGTCTCATTGTGTATATTTTAGATCTACTCATGTGCTGCACCCGTTATTATTGTTTTTTTAATCCCACAACCCTAAAAGCTGCGTATGAATGACGGGTAAAAACTTTTATTTTTCTCTAATGTTTACCTTTAACTTCTTAGAGGTTGTCAAAAAGCTTTTTTTATTCAAAATTATGACTTTTAGTACTTTATATTATTGAATGAATTGTAATGAATGAAATGAACTGAAATGAATGAAACTTTTTGAATTGCATTTATTTATGTTAATTTTGCATTTTGGAGTTTAAGTACAAACGATAATAATCTCGCTTATGAATATTACTTATTAGTTAAAATTATGACAACATGCCTAATTTCAAGGTCAAATGCAATAATGTTACTTATTCCAAAGGGGTAAAAAAGGGTTTTGCTCATTAACTCGCTTATGGAACAAAAATGCAATGTGTTTTAGGCAAAAACTAATCACTGAAATACCATTATGAGAAACTATTACTGCAATTGTGCGTTTGCGTACCCTTTATATATTACTGCACCTCAAAATTAGAAAAATGACAAATATGACATTTTTCGAACCCATGTAGACCAAAAAGGGATGGAATTAAAAATAAAATGTCCCTATAAATTCACTATTCAATTCAAGTACTATGCATGTTGTATGTATTGTTTTGTGTATTTGGTTTGTAAAGAAGATACATTTGTTTGACATTGAGCAATTTGGCTAATTAACGCACACACTAAAACATAAATAAACAATATCAAAAGAACATTTCAATTTCTTATATTATTTATATTTGATTCTATATAATACTTGCACTGAAAAACGACACATTTTAAATAACAAAAATCATTTTAATTTTATCACTCAAAAGTATTTGAGAAGGTGTCATGCAAAAGCAAACAGGTCCACAATAAAAAACTGTAGGAAAACACGAAAAACTATTATTTATTTGATGTTGAGCTTTTCACGAGCCAAAAAAGAGTAAATATTGTTCAGATTGTACCTAATGTTAATATTTTAAATAATAAATGATATAAATATGTGATTTATTTAATTATTAAACATTAAATATTGGATATGTTATTTTTTGTTTGAACTAGGTGGATGTGCTTTCTGTATGAACTGGATTATGATATTTTCTCTTTTGCCTGAACAATTTGTTTTCTCAATTTATTTAGCACTTCTATCGATGTGCATAGTTTTATTCCAGTTGGTGATTTATACTTGGGTTGTATAGATACTTGTGAGTGGTTCGTATTTATTTGACCTTTCGAGTTAATAACATATGGAATATACTGATAATGTATATCACACTCAAACATTTGGAATACATACAAATCTAACCTCTGTCTATTAACGTAATGTAACTTGATCTAAATGTGTGCAAAAGTATTATATAACTGATAATAATTAAGTGCATTTAAAGTTCTTGTCAGAGTGTAGTTTTGATAACATGGACTCGCCGAATAGTAACACAGCTCCAATGGTGACATGATATTTGGCGTACATCTTACAAATGTCTTCCTTTGGCATTTTTTGGGGTATGTGTTTCGAATTATTGATAATTGTATTAATAGACAAGCAGTACTTCGTTTAATTTTTCCATCCAATTGTTAGGATTGACCCCTTTCCGAAACATGTTTCAACCGATACTTATTTTCAACCATTTTTGTGTTTATTTAAGCATGTTGTCATGTTGACTCAAAATAAATTAGTATTTCATTTTTTAAAAACATGTATTATATTAAGGAAGTATCTCAAAATTCTGCTTTGGTTTGTTGAAAATATTATTGTTACTTTTTTGCGCCTCAGTACTCTGAACTTCGTCAATGCAAAATTAAACACATGCAGTCAAGACATACAGCGCAAAAAGAAAAAATGCATAATTTTTGGAATAAACTTTATCTTCTAAATGGGTTGGGGAAGTAAAATGGTTATAATCACCTGCATTGCTTTTTCTCAAAAGCCAGCAGAAAATGTTTCGAGTCTTTCACAAACAAGAATAAAAAAACATCCCAATGAATTATTTGAGTATTAACTTCTTTTTCAAAATGCGTTTCTTTGGAAAATGACTTTTCGTTTATGTTCTTTTGCTTTTACTGGGAATCTTGTCGTTATCGCAGGATTAAATTTTCACCCAAAGAACAAATTGTGCTTATTTAAATATTTACTTATTTTTTTCCCTTTTGTTGAACATGAAAAGAAAAATAGAACAAAATTCTGTAAATATTCAGTAATTATAATAAGTTGCTTAAAGGTTCGAAGAAAAGTGTAGCTAAATCGCGTTTATGCGGTTTAAAAATGTATTTGTTATATGCAAATTGCCAAATAGTTCCCTACATGAATAGTTACAATTTTTTGTTTTTGAATACTAAAGTATATGAAATCAATTTAACGATTATTATATTTTTGATAAATTTGAACTAATAATGTGAAAATAAATGCGTAAATACATTTTGAAACCATTGATTTCAATAGATTATTGTAAGTTTTCATAAATAGTATTCAAATTTTATAAAAAAGCAAATATTTCCGAATTCTTGGAAAACATATTTTTGCCTCGTTATAACGACTAACGAAGCAGCAAAGAATTCCTGAAATTAATTCACAAATAATAATTAAATATTGTGATAAAATGGAAGCTTTATGATTGTACATCTGCGATCTAATGTTCAACAGATTAACAGACTGCTTTTGGTCACCAGTTTGTGCATTAGTTATATTGCCCGATAAATGCTTCTAAGAAGTAAACTATCAAATCAAAGAATAAATTGAGTTTGAAACAAACCCATATTATTACCTTTTTTCTGTCACGAGTTAAAGTCAAGAAGGCAGTCCAGTTTGAAAGTATTAGACATATTGTAAAACTTAGGTCCGCATGAACTTTTTTCGGGACTAAATCTGATTGTCTTTTTTTTTTCATTTACACTATAGTTTTTTATTTATAAATAGTCCAAAAATGTTTATTTTACCTAGACAAATGATTTTTTTAAACTCTAATAGCTTTTAGCAAGTGGCACGCTAATTGTTAGATTTTTTAAACTGGTAATTTTCGCTCTTCCCAGAACATTTGGGAAAATATCAATATATGTATCAACGGAAGATAATAAGATATTTTTAATTAAGTAGCAAAAATAAAATTGCTATACCGAATATTTGAGAGAAACGCCGTGATTCAAAATAATGATTTCATTCTATGTTCAAGTCATTTGCAAATTTACTTATAGAGAATACTCTTGTTGAAAATGTTTTTTTAGACGTGTACATCATCTTAAAAAATAGAAAACCCCAGAAAAACTAACGCCTATTTTTAAATAATCTGTCTTTTAAACGGTGAATATTCTTCATAACTGAATAATTTACAAGATGTATTAAAATACGTTTAAATGAATAATGCAGGAATTAAATTTCATCAAAAACTAACTTTTAAAGCATGAATTAAGCTTATTTTTTAAGCATGGATTACGCTCATCAAGAAATAAATTTAAAGTTTATCTTTAAAAAAAATATTGTGATTTAAACAAATCTACTTTCTTCTAAATAATTTGTTTCTAAACCTCAAAAATTTAATTTGAATACAGAAACGGAAATTCTTTTCCTCGGTAGTAATCTTGAGCAAAGAAATATGCGGTTTCTGTTATTTCCACTTATCTGAAAGATTAATGCTTTGAGCAGAGAGTGCTAACTTTTCGTTGCTCTCCCGAGGAACGTAGTTTTCAGATCTTTTGCGAGTAACAGCTCTGTGAACGCTTTAACTATGGAAAGGAGGAATTGAATCGATAGCGTTCTTTGAGAAATTTTCACGCCGCGCTTTCTCATTTTAGCGTCCGCTTGTATATTTTAATAGAAGTAAAAAAAAAAAAAAAAAAAAAAAAAAAAAAAAAAATATATATATATATATATATATATATATATATATATATATATATATATATATATATATATATATATATATATATATATATATATATAAAGACAAAAATTTAATCTAATGTACTAAAGTTTCGTTTACTTATCTGCACACTTGTAGTGTTTAATAGATGTGAAGACGAAAATTTTAACAAATAGATTAAATTGTTCGTATAATTATCAGCACACTTGTAACGTTTTAATAGATACTACTTATAACATTCAAAAAATATTTTTCAATAATGTGTGCACATATTCGGAAATATTGTATTTGAACGTCTTAATATTAATTTGATGGAATTGTAACGAAGCCAACCTTCCTGTATTAAATGAAGTGCTCTGGTGGGTAAATAATGAAAGGAGGGGAAAAGCGTGGTATGGGAAACGCTCAAAGCAGTAATGACTTAGCAAAAACTTATTTTGTAGTAAGTTACCGCCCTAAGCTAGGGCTAAGGCAGAAATACATAAAATACACCACCAAGCTCAGTTATTCCAAAGCGTATATTTAGTGCATTAGCAAAAAATTACCTCCCCTACGCCAGGGCTAAGGCAGAATTACATGCAATATACCAGGCAGTCCGGTTATCACATCTAGAAACTTCAGTTTCGTTCTTATTAGAACCCCTCAGTCTGGGATAGTGAATAACCGAGCTCGAGGCAAGAGTCGAATCGCAACATGCTGCGGACACTCACTGGTGAGATAAATTCACTTTATCGAACAGTTTGTTGGCATTCTCAGCTTCAACGAGATGTCATCTGCACTGTAAAAAAAATGTGTTAGGTTACCAGTATTAATGGATGTAACGTTACACGAATTCTGAAGTGTATCATCATTGTTTTAAAAAATCAAATTATAGGAGGAACCTTGCAATATACTTTCAGTTGAATTCAAAGCGCATGCTTAAATATCAGAATCGGCACAGATCAGGTAAACTCTTATTAGCGTAACGAAAACCGACCTTTGTTAGTCGAACTCTTGCTTTGGGAATCTATGAGATTCGCATTGCGGGATCGGAAACCACTCATATCATTTTATTTCTTACTGCAATAAAAATGTCTTGTTTGTACATTAAAATAAATAAATATTGTTTAATAAAATAATTGGTGTATATTGGTTGGTAAAAAGCATGAACTTGATTAATCGATCAAGAAAGTCAGATAAAAGCTGAATTTTTGCTAATGTGTAACCTTTCAAACAATTTCTTTGTAAGCATACAGAAAATTATGGTGTAACCTTGCGCAGAAATTAGTGAGACGTTACGCTATAGTTACATTATCATGGGTAACCTTCCACAAGGGATGTGTTACTTTACACCAGTTATATAAGTTAAGTTACTCCAGAAACGTGGAGGCAGCCAAGCTGCTGCCGATTTTATGGGAGCAAGGTTACACTTTTTTTCTACAGTCTGCCTCCCGTCGTGTGCTTCACTATTCCGGCCTGAAGAATTCTAATAAGAACGAAGAAGTGCAGTCTTTGGTTGTGATAACTGGACTAACTGGTATATTGCATATAGTAATGATTTGTTTTTTTGTCTGGTGATTGTTATGTTTGATGTTGCGTAAGTGCCTAATAAATGCATGTTTTTACGTAAAGCTGTAAGGGGTTCTGTTACAGAATGAATTTTTTCCTTTACTATTCAATGCATAAGTTATTGGACAAAAATACTTTAATTATTTCGAAATAAATTCTTTAATTTTGAATTCAGATTATATCTTATAAAAGAAAGCAAAAATATATTTTGACTAATATGAAAATATAAACATGCACAACTTAATTCCTGAAACTGGAAATCGATTCAATTTAAAAATATGGCACCACGTTGTTTTTCCTTAATTCCACGCTTTGTTTTTCCAGAAGGAACAAAGAAAAGCTGTAATCAGGAAAACTTTAGTAATGTCCAGTTTTCAATTTTGGAATTGCGTTATTTAATTTTCTAACCGATATGGACAAGTCAAAAGGCAGCTCCAGGTTTTATTCTTAATTCATTCTTATGCATTAAATGGCAATAAATGGAAAACATAATTCTACTGTATATGACAAAATAGGAGTGCAAATTATTTGTACTTTAAAATCTGTTAGAAATAACGTTTTTTAACATTCCACCTCTAGTAAGACAAACTAAATTATTTAAAAAGAAAAAAAAGTCAACAAAAGATACTTAATTTTTTTTAAAGATTGTAGAAAGCTAATTTTCTCAGAACTGTATGTGATTTTGGGGCTTCTATTTAAAAATTAGTTAATGTGAATGACGTTTTTGAAGTTTAACTTCATTTCGTTTTAAATTTTGCCAAGTATCGTGCAATTTCGGTTGTGATAGCGCATAAACTTCAAATTATGCAATCACAACATCACTGTCATAATATGTTAGTTTTAACTGTCGTTAAACTATCATATCTTGCTTTAAATTTAAATTATTTTGTTACAAGAACCACCTTGTGGCCGCAATTCAATTTTAATAAAAAGTGCAGATACTATTTTTGTGTGCTTAGCACGATAGTATAACGAAATAATAATGAAATTTAAGCAATTTTTTGTCTCTCACATAACGGTGGAATGACCCAATGCTTAACTTAAACAGGGAAATAAATAGCATTTCTCTAGAGCCTTCCTCAATCAAAATGAAAGTTACCCAGAAGTCGAAGCCAACAGTATGGATTATTCCGTGGATTAATAATGGTGTAAGAACGCTCATTCTATGACGGGTAAATCATGCAGCGACAAAATTCATAAAAGCATTTTTTTTTTTTTTTTTGTTTTCTGACTCAATGTTTTTAAGTGAACCATTACTGTAACACTCGTATTCCTCGACAGTAGAAAACTGCGCCACCTTGACTGCCGGAATACTTACCTTTGAAATGTTGCTAAGACGTTAAATTAAATCAATTAGCAATAAATACTTAATACTTATAAGAAATTTACAGAAAAATGCCTCCTGATAACACAAACAATTTGCATTTTTTATCGTGTAAGCGCTTTTTCGTGTCTTAATTTCCTGTACAAGTATGGTTTCTCTCCCCTCTTTTTTTCCTTCTTTTTTTAAAATAGAAAAATGTCGTTCATCTTGAATACAATTCCAAATTCTTTAGTGTGGTCGAAATAGTAAGGAACTACCAGGTTCTTCGAATCGTGTGCATCGAGCTTTTATTATTTAATGCAAAAACGTATTTTAAAGGTTTTCAGTGCACTACCTAAGTTGTCCTAAAACTTTTAAAATCCTTTAAAAAAGAAACTACTATCATGCATCGTTTATTATTAAAAATATTTTTTAATTCAATTTCTAAAAGTTGGATATAATTCGCTGCTGTTGCGTAAATGCATTTCCTCAAACAACAATGCGAATAAAAAACATTAAAAACTTTTATTTGAAGATGAACCTTTAAATATGATTCAGCATTTAATGGAAAAAAATGCAGCCTAGCTGTGTAACTACAATACGTTTGCACGATTTTTCGTAGGCACAGTTCGTTTCATAGATCGAATTAATCTCTCGGTCCCTGCATTTCAAGTTTGCTTATGCAAGTTAAATCCACGAAGTATCAGCACACGAGGAGTATTTCGGAATGGAAACACGAAACCACAGATATTATTCTTCTGTTTCTCAGTATAATAATATCTTTGGTATATGATTAGAGATATTATTATTCTGATTCTGTTTCTCAGCCTAGTTTAAAATAGAACCGTAGCGAGAACTATAGCGTTGAAAATTACTTAAAGAACAATGGCCCTAGAGTTAAAATTTATCATAAAGCAAAATTTATTAAGTGTACGTTTAAAAATATTGCTACATAGCAACATTATATCCAGAACGTATAACTGGGAATTTGAAAGAGGTCGTTTGTCGTAAGTAGTGATATGAAAGAAGTTTCAAGTTTTATTATTGATAGTTAAAAGGTATAAATAAGATGATTGGATTTTAGATTTTTTTCTGGGGGTGGATTAAGGCTGTTTTTTATGCCAATAGCCATTCAAGGAGGCATTCAAAATTACGGAAATCAGACTGTAGAGACAGAGTTTTGCAAAAGTCTAAATTTGTGCATTCATTGTGTATCAGTTTTATTACGTTAGATGTATGTGGCAGTGAGAAGCATAGGGGTGTAAATACCGAAATTTAAAATGGATGTACGTGTCAATGATAAAAGTGTACTTTTTCAAGTTTCGAGAAAAACTCATATGGAGTTCAGTTTTCAGGTAGGCTTTCATTGAATTTTTGTCTAAATCATGCTTTATAGCCACACTTACGAAGGTTTTTAGTAAGAATTCCTTAGAGCAATGCATCGGAGAGGTTCTCCTCCCATTTTCACAGGTTGTCTTGAATTTTTCAATTTTTGCACTTATAGCCATTGTTATTTAACTAAAAGAACGTAATTCAATGCCTTTCAGTTCTTATTCTTTACTAGACTGATATGTTTTCATGACAGCATAACGCTCTCAATGAACAAAATAATAAACTCAAAATTACTAAACCATCACAAATAGGATAGCAAAAAGTAAGGAGTAACAGAAAATATTTAAAGACTTTCTTCAAAGTCAAAGAATGCAATTTTCAAAAGAGTTTGGATTTGAAAAATGAACGATAATTGTAAAATTCTTGCCGCGAGACAAGAGAATAAATACCATAATATTTATTAACTCCGTATTTCTATGGCTGAATTGGAAGATGGCAGGAAAAGTACACATGCATTTTGTTTAACATTCTGAGTGTTGAACATTTCGTATTAAAATTAAACAGTAATAAAACAATCAAATGTATTATTTGAAAAAAAGACTTTTAAAGGTACTAATATTTTTAAATACCAAGCGTGGAAAAAGATTTGATAAAAAAGTGAAACTTTGATTGAAAAGCAAAATTTTTAAGGCGTATTTTTGCTTTTAATGCTTTTAATACGATTTCAGAGCCTTAAAAAATATATTAGTATCCAACTGGTAAGTGGTTATTATTTATTTAAACATTTTAAAATGCATGCACGCTTTTAATAAGAATAAAAAGTGTGCTTCACTATTTGAAAAAAAAAGTTTTAATGTTGATGGTAAAAAAGTTTCGTAAAATATAAAGCACAAAACAAGAAGTAAGAACGCATACGAATATTAATGGTTTAAGATAAAATTGTCTCTAAAAGCAAAGTACTGTTTCCAGAAAAGAGTTATACAACGAAAGTAACGTCACTCTTTTCCTTTTACTTGGAAAACTACGGAATGGATAGTCTCGAACTAAACCATTCCATCACTAATGAAAATGTATCATGCCTCTATTTTCAGTGGTGTAGCTCTCTTATTGCATTTTTTTCTTCCAAAAAAATGGCGGAAAAGTGAAAAATTTGCGTAGTTGAGATGCTCTATCCATTAATCATAGCCAAAAACACAGATTAATCACCTTGAAAAGATAAATGAAGTAAAAGTTTCAAGATGATTTTTTCACAACTTTTGGATAATTAATCTGTAATGTAATAAAGGAAGATTGATAAAAAGGGATGCATTTTTTAGGAAGTCTAACTGTAAATATATTCTAGCCTCGTTAAAAGGAAAACGCGCTACAGAGTTGCATATCGTCTTTTCCTTTTTTTTTTTTACAATGGTTTGAAATTGAGTTTAATTTCAGTTCAGGTGCAATTATACATTGTACATATCAAGAAAGTGAATTTTATATAAACAAATCTTTGATGCACTTCACAATGCTTCAGCATTACGCTTAGTTTTTGTCTTATAAAAATGCTATTTATGTATAAATACGCTAAACCTAATCTAGAATAATAAAACAAGCTCATTTAATACGAATACATTTCAGAAATTTGTAATAAACATATTACATTATTCTGTACTCAAAATGTAACCCTTAAATAAAATGATAATGCTCTCAATAATGAAAATACTAAAATATATATATATATATATATATATATATATATATATATATATATATATATATATAAAAGCACATTGAGAACTGAATTTATAGCTAAACTGTATATTTTCAGCGTTTAAAAATAAAATTTAAAAACGTGCATCAGAGTTACACGGTGTTTTTTTTTTCATTAAAAAAAAGGAAAAAAAAAGGTTATGAATAAATGATTCTCTTTGTCTAGAAACTCACTTTACGACGTTGTAAAACGGGATCATTTTGATCATTTAACATGTGTTTGCAGTTTCTTAAAGCCATTCATGCACTCTTAACGTTATTATGTTTTGCAGTCGAAGAAAAGTAAATGTTTTTTGCAGCAGAAAATTTTACATTTGTACAAAAAAAGGGATATTTGTACACCGATTCCTTTTGCTGTTTTCGGAAATAGTAGTAACTTGTGTATTGGACAAATGTACTTACTGCCAAAAACCGTAATCCTCATATGCATAATATCCAATGATAGAGTAACGCTTCTGACGTCGAAAACAATGAAACTTGCACCACGACATGATAATTTGATAATATGTTTTGGTAATGTTTAACTTGCTGGAAAAGGCGTTATGGTGACAAGGCTGAACTGAATCCGGAAACTTAACTGTTGTTGAACTTAACTGTGCACGCTTTGTAGGTATTTCAAAAAAAAAAAAAGTCAGATATAGCTCATCTTATATCATATTAGTAATGTATTTTAAGTAAATAAACCTTTTGCCATGAAATAATGTTCTGCATTATTTTCATACTGTAGACCTTTTCATTAAGTAATAAACAATATAATTTTTTGGACGTAAAAAGCATTTGTAAATTCCAAGGATGTAAACACTAATTTATGAAATTAAATAAATATTTTCTGAAACTTAATGTATTGGGTAAACAAAAAGACATGTTGTGAAAATGATAACGACATCTGGGTGTCACGATCTGTCAATAAAATTACCCTTCATAATTACGAAATTGAAATTTCAGTTTAAGAGACTGATTTTATCATTGCATTTTTCTGAATTACTTAAAAACATGCATGCCTGCTACTTGTTTGAAGGGAAATAAATGCGTCCACCTATTTGGGACACATATTCATTGCTTTTAGATTATCGCTTTTCTAAAAACATCGTCTGAAATGAGGTCGCTTAATCAAACTGTTGTAGCAGTTTAGTACTTGGGAGAAATTATTCTTCAGTAAATTAGAACTGTACCGAATAAGAAGCTGTTTGTTTTGCATTACGTTGCACACTACCACCTGAAGAAAAAATCACCACTTACTTATCTGATATATGTGCTTAAGGTTGTAAGTTTAAGGTATATGATTTGTTTAAAATTTTTGCTCACCAACTCATTCTGGAATTAATTTTTCCTCTAATAATGACAGAGACAAATCAGACGCAATGTTCAAAAACTAGCCCGGACAGAATAAAGCATACAATGGTGGACAGCAGTTATATTATAGATCTACTTGTATACGGTGCGTTTATGTAATGAATCCGAGTTGTTTATTTATTTATTATTATTATTTTGATAGAATCACAGTTTACTGGTATATGTTTTCAAGATACTTTCCTTTCGAAACCACACTTCATTCCTCATAGCAATGCAGAAGCTTATGTACTATACTGCCCTTTAACTGTACAGTAGTGGTCTTTTGAATATTCTTTCTGGTCTCATAATTAGGAATAGTTGGTGTGATTCTCGAATATTAGGAAGATGCCACAAGGACTCTTAAAGAAAATCGAAAGCACTGCTCAAAAGTAAAGTCACTCATTTTTATAAAGCACTTAAAGAAAACCGTTTACGAGCACAATAACAATGGCAAGACATTTACTCTTGCAATTTGCGACCTCCACCAAGAACACGTCATATCCTTAACTTCTTCCTTTCCAACCCCGTCTAAATAATGATACTAGGTTGGGTATTGCGTCAAAAGTTTCATTATTTAATTTTTACAGCTCGTCAGAAAATATTTGATAATAATTACGTTTACAATGTTACGATGTTTTACACCTTTTTTTTTTACCATCAATATTTCTTTTTTTTTGTATGAATTTAAATTTTGTAAAGAGGTATTTTATTTTTTTAAAATGTATATCATGAAAACTTGCTTCAGACCAAGTAAAATATTAAGCTGTTTTAAAAAGACAATTATCTGTTAATCTTGCCATTATTGTCACTTGCTGCACTTAAAATAAATCATGGGAGAGATTCACAAAAATCTGTCATGTTGCGATAGGTGCGTTTGATAAGAAACCAGTGTAAATTTTACTAGGAACAATACTAAGCTTAAAAAGTTATCATTTTAGCTTTAAAAAGTTATCAAGTGTGAATGTGTGATAGCTGATTATTCGAAGTAGGAGTTAGAAATCAGCAATTTCAAGTATTCTGAAAATGTCAAGAGGTCTTAAAGAAGAATTGGATTAGGAAATCGAACTTAAAATAGATTTTTAAAAAATAAAAAGAATAAATAATCCAAGACAAAATTCAATAAGAGGCAGTAGATCACTTTTTCCATTTTATAATTATCACCGCAGACACGACACATATCATTTTTTTAAACCGCACTCATATAAAATAGAAATGGTCCTACCAAAAAAAGAAAGCGGAAGTTTATAAAAGAAAATCTAAAAATGTCTGACATCTGAAAACTTTAGAAAAAGTGTCTGTGTAGTTTTGAGATATGTGAGAGTCATCGTCAAATATGGATGACAGTATCGTTGGATATGTTCTTTTTATCAGTCTGCATTCTTTCCGTCTGGATGCGTTCCAAGAGGATGATTCTTCTTCGGTACATTTCTTGTTTGCCACACCGCATCCTTTTGATTTATTTGGCAGTGAGCGGAGGAGATTCAGCATTTTCTTTTGTTTAGCTACCAGTATAATTTCAAAATCAATTTCGTTTTCGATTTGAATTTTATCAAGGATAGAATTTTTTTCAATTATAAATTTCTTGTTGTTTTAAATCACCTGAAAATAATTGAATTTATTCTTAAAAAACTCAAAAATACATCAAACTGGTATTTTGGAAGTAGAAACTTTATTTTATTTATTTATTCTTAGTATGCTTTACAATAAATTACTTTTATTCAAACAGGGACGTACATACTAGAATATATTGTGCTATATGCAAACATCTCATACGAACGCTAGTTAATGCCAAATGCAAAGCTTTTTCCTAATAATTTTAAATTCTTTCTTGCCATTGTGTTATGTCTTATAGATTTGTTGTGTTGAAAATTATTCAAATTAGTTGACGATCAGTCACGAAACACATTCTTATTACATTCTGATATCATTACGACCTGATTTTGTCTTAAAGCCTTTATTGTTTCCAGCTGATCGCATATTTTACTTCATTTTTCTTTTTTTCGGTTTGTTTTGTGAAATACCTACTGGGGCTGTAACACATTTTGAGGTAATGTCACCTATAACAACAGTTTTCATTAAGCAGAATAAATTGCAAGTATATGCTTATTTGAATTTTAGTATATATCAAGTGAAATAAAAAGTTTATTAAAACAAGCTAAATATAAGGAAGAATACATTGTCTGTATAATGTGCAAAAGTGCAATAACCAAAAAAAAAAAGTTGAGTTTTCATTATTATGGTTGCCAACCTTGGAGAAACTATTTGAGGAGCATATCTGGTGTATTTGAGGAGCATTTTAAAAATTTGCGGAGCAGCTCGATACTTTTCTAAAAATTAGTATAAAATAATTAAACCTCTATTCTAAAATTGTTTTTGAGCTTTGATAACCATTCAAAGCACTAGCATAAAAATAATAATTTTTAAATTAATAAAACAGCATTAAACACTATGTCATGCTTTGAGTAAGCATCTGTAATTTCCCATATTTACATGACTGTTATAATAAACTAGCAAAATATAATAAAAATAAATTAATTTTTATTAGAATTTATGGTAAAAATTAAGACTAAATTGGAAATGCGGAGGAAAATAACTAATTTACGGAGCTGCGGAGTTTTACTATTTTTGCGGAGCATCTCCCCAAAATGCGGAGCAGCTGACAACCCTGCATAATGAATTTATACTTCGTAAAATGTTCTTTAGATAAAATAAAGAAGAAAAAAATAATAATTGTAACATTACATTCAGTAAAAAATATCAGTACAAAGATCAAATTAATTTTCAAAAGGTAAATACAAAGTAGTGAAGAGTATAATGCGAAAAATAGCAAAAGGTAGGTTTTTTTTTCTCTCCAAGTTTAATATAACTTTTCAATGTAGTTCATCATCTTGAAAATAAAAATGTTTGAATAGACGCTATTATAGCCGCAATGAAAAATTCAATGCTCTGCTCCTTTTGTATCTAATTTCGTACTTTCTTTTGTACGAGCAAGTTTATAATACATGCATGGTAGGAAATGAATTTGGAGTACAAAGACACAGTTTTCTGGAGTAAATATCTCGGAAATGAAAAAAATATATTATTAAGCGAAGTTTTGTTTATTACACAAAAGTTATTTTTTACTATTTTGTGAAATTGTGCAGACTTTTAATTTTAAAATGTAATTGATTAGTGTTTTTTTTTTTTTTTTTGCAAAACTGTACGTTTGAAAATAAAGTATGAAGAATACGAATTTGTTTACAACAGCAAGCAAGTTGATTAATTCTAATGTTTAGTTATTAATAGTAGGGGAAGCTGATGTACCCACGGACGGTTGTACTTACGGAACTTTGGTTGGTAAATGCCGGGTATGGTCGAGAGAGATATTAATTGGGGTTCAACGTGTGTGTCACAGCCCTCTTCAGTACCCCAGGAAGTTTCAACGCTTTCAAATAGACATTTAACATTCTATCACATTTTTTTCGGTTTTAGTAGGATCTATGTAAAAAAAGAGCAATTTTTTTTCGTCCGTCGTAGTTTGTATTATTAATTTTTGTTGTAGGTATCATGATTCCCTATATTTTGAAGGTTTTGTTTCTGACTTTTAATGTTGTAAAACGGTGGTCCTGTTGATGTGACTGGCTTGCAAAACCAAAACGGCGTACCTTTGTACCCAAGGACACATAACCATATGTACCCACGGACGGCAATTTTTAGTCTCCTTGGTACACACATGAGTCTTCTTACACAGTGAAGTTCCTAAAAACGGTGCCGTGTCATCAACATCCAAAATTTGCTATAAACAATGACGATGAATTTGAAGTAGGGATTGAGGATATAGTGTTGAAGTAACACCCACCTGTTATGTAGGATCTACAGACCCTCATTCCCACGTGTTTTCATTTGAAGCCGACTTTTCTAGATTTTTGTTGGTTTAATCTGAACTGAGTTTTTTTTTTTTTTTTTTGTAATAGGTTAATTTTGGTTAAAGATTTCAATTTGCTTACAAATAGAGGTTATTGTGTAGGTACATAGATAGCCATAATATCATGAATCTAGTTATTTTTTTGTTTAAAAACATATTAACTATTCATAACATCATTAACTCTCTTAAGAGTAATAACTTTTTTAAAGAGTTCACTAATGTTATAAAATAAGGAAAATTTTTGAAATAGGGAAGAAACCTTTGACTATTTTTCGAAGTTTAATTTCTGTTGGATATTTTATTTAATGTTATTTTCAATGAATGATTGAAGTATTTCAATATAAAATGGCTTATTAAAATGTATTGAGTATAATTGAGTTCTTCAGACCAATTTATATATTATTTTTTGTATGTCCATTTGTGCAAAGACACCTGTCCGCGGGATGAACGGAGTGTTGTACCCAGTGACAAAAAAGATGGTTTTTAAGATTTTTTTTTTTGAAGTTGAACGCTTTGAGATTTTCACCTGACAAAAATTGATAAATTAGATGATAAGTTGTAGATTCTGCGAGAAAATATTTCGGATCGATTATCCATTCAAAGTGACCAGCAAAAATTACAAAGTAAATTTCGCCCGTGGGTGCATCAGCTTCCCCTACTTACTTTATTTAGGATTACATTTTTCAAAGTTCTATTAATTTAAGTGCTAAAAACTTAAAATAAAAATTGATTCATTACTTAAAATTTTAATGCGTTTCTCAAAGTGTATACGTGCAACGAATTGATTGAGGTATTTCTAAGCAAGGGTTGCATTTGTTCTTTTTTTGAATTTGTAGCCAGAAACTAGCAGTTTCCATCTACAAAATATTAGTTATATGTTTGATTTGATCTAGCTCTAGATACACCATTGACACCACAATCTTGAATTAATTTGAGAAATTACTTTACTAACTTTTGCTCATTTGCACCAATGCATATCAACAAGATTCTACCCGATTATGTATCATTATTATTATTTTTACATTCTAATGACCCAAAATAGAAAATTTCATGCCATATCATATATTATTGTAAAATGAATATTACCAAACTGATAATGGGCATTTACCATTACAAATGTATCTACCCTGTAAACCCTGCAAAACAATTACCTGAAATAGTTCGGGAAAAAAAATACTGGAATTCAGTTGCCAGTACTTTTTGCCTTGTATCCCTATTTCACTGTATGGAAACGTCGTGGCTGATTACAAAAAACGAGATGTAAGCAGAAAAGTCTAGTGGTGCACTGATTTGCAGTGCAATCGCTTGCTATTTCTAGTTGAATTTACTCAAACATTTTCTCTGTACTCTTAATGTATTCTCAAAAACATTGAAAATCACGCAAATGTTTTTTTTTTCTTTTCCAAAATGCTTAATTATTTTAATAGATCATTGCAGCTGAATTTTTCTCTACTTCTTTGGCACTTTCCCCTTTTTTTGTATCAATATTGGCATCTTATCACGTGAGTTACTTTTTACTCCTTTATAACCGTCTTTTGCAACCGAGGCTCACAATCAATTTAAGCCACTTCGGTAAGGGTCTATAACATTCTTAAAATCATCAGAGAAAGATCGTAAATATGATAGAAGCTCAAAGAAATGTTAAGGTTTAAACTTAATGTTAAACCACGCAGGAGCACAAACTTTAACAATATACTGAGCCAGAGAATTGATAATTTCAGTCCGAATTTCATTTGCCGCTTTAACAATAGAAGCATGCGGTTTACAAACAGAAGTCGCCCGGATTGATGTCTTGAAGAAACAAAGTTTGACAAGATAGTAACCGCATAACGATTAGCCACAGGTTTCCAAATGTTACCCTATTTCGCCTTTTAATTCGTTGGGTTCCATTGTTTCCGCAGCATTACAAAAAATGTTTCTACAAAGAGAGTTCCTTCAAATGAAACAAACAAACTAACCATTGAAAAGGTCTTCCTATTGTATTTACAAACAAAGTGATTGGACCATTATTATTTCCAGTATTTATAACTGCTTCAACACATCCAATACTTGTAAAGCATAGAAGTTCTTTGTTGTGATTTCTGTCTTCATTAAAATGTAGTATACTTTCTGCTGTGCCAGATGAAGGTGATACGTGACCTAAAAAAATTCAATTTAGTTATAAAGTTAACAAAACGTGTTCTTCTGAACTCATGCTACCAATGCTAATGCAATACGCAAAAAGTGCGTTTTTACAAAGCTTTATCGCTTTTGCAGCATCTCAAGACATAATCTAAAAGTTAAGGAATAATATTGTGCGTCCTTTTTTGGTAAAACAAAAAATGCTTTTTTGGTTGTAATTGAAATAAAAAAATAATATCACGATTTCTTTTTTTAAAAAAAAAGTAAATAAATCAATATCGCAAAAATTGAAACTTGTCAAAGCTTTGTCCTATTTGTGGTACCTAAACCCAATATATGGTAGGTTTAATATATTTTACCATTTTTTAAACCTCTTACTTGCACCAAAAGGTAGCTTTGCTGCTCTGTCACAAATTAAAACTCAAATTTCTGATTTTCATCCCACCTAATTTGATCCTTCCCCCTCCCCCCCAAAAAAGTCTTTGAGGGGCTGGGGAAGTTTAACCTCCCGTCGATTGTTACTCTCTCTATCAAATTCTAGTGAAGAATGCTATCTAGTTAGTTTTATAGCTCAGGGAGTACATCATTGAAAGTCTTTATCAGTCAACATGACCCAGGGGACAGGTAGAACCCAGATAGTGTCGTGGCTATCTTCTTGAATCCGATCAACAAAAAATCATGAATGAAAGTAACATTGTAGAATTCGAAACTTTTTGTCTTTCTCGGTGATTCGTTTTTGTAGTTCCCAATACTCTACCTCTCCTCCATATTTTTTTTTTTTTTAATTTCAGCTTAGTATAGATAAAAAAACTCTGGTAAAAGCATTTTCGTTATTGGTTTTTCTTTCAAAATAATCAGATATAATTATTTCCCTCTGATTTAAGACTAAAACTAGAATTTGAAATGCAGTTCTTTAGACTTGCTTCCATCAAATTTTATGTTACTAGTTTCATTTTTTATATGATTTCATATTCCCCTTTTTTAACCACTTTGGTATGAACAAATTAACCGTTTACTTCGAAAATTTTTCTACATTTGGCATCAAGATCTTTATATGCTCAGGAACTCGCATAAAAAGAGGGGGTTCACCAGAAAATCCGATAAATGTATTTTTTACCCCAATAAATAATCGATGAAATTCTTTAAATTAAAAAAAATAATCCTAATATGTGAAATTAAATTTTTACTCATAAAACTGCTCTTTTCAGCACTTTGACGGATGACTTCATTTTATGTATTTTTTTTCCCCTTATTGATTGTTGATATATTTCCGAATTAGACAGTGCAAAGCTGCTATTATGTACCAAGCTTTCACTCAGTGTTTAATATATCTTAAATCAAGTCAAAATAAATAAATAAATAAGTACGAAAGAGGGTATTAGTCTAAAATAATTGTGTATGTTTTAATATTCATATATTCTTACTTATAACTTTTAAACCAACTATACGATTAGAAGGGAGAACATAATAAATAGTATTATTTTATTTATATATTTCTCATTTTGAACTAAAAATATTAGCAAATTTTGAAACAGTTAAAAAATAACGAAAAAAAAATGAAAAATGAAAATAAATGGAAAAATAAAAAGGCGCGGTTCAACGTAAAGTTTATTTTATTTTTTAATATTTTTTAAATGCAAGTATTTTTGGAATGATTAGAGCTGTTGAATGTTGACGCCTCTAATACGGAGTGTAGAAAATGTTTCTGAAAGCAAAGTTCTGTAACTAATAAATAAGTCAATATTTAAAATCAGTAAGTGCATCTTATTGTTTTAGTTTTTTATACTTTTTTGTTGAAAGTAAATTGAAAATTAAAACATATTATTTATGTCTGTTACATAGGCAAAATTTTGTTTACGATCGAATTTTTAATAGCTGTTGTGCTAATGAAATGTACTCACAACTGTCCTAAAAAATGTGTCTAAATGTCTCGAAATAACCTCGTTATGTCGCCGACAAAAGTGCTTTGATGTTGATTCCCGACCAAATAGGTTTTAAAATACGCTTTGTTTGGTGTAACCAGGAGCAAAAAGTAAACTTAAGACTCAAAAGGTGTCTTAATTGTTAAGTAAACGAAACGAGCAAAGCTACTCTCAATCTTAGCTTTTGGTTTGTTTGTAGCTAAATTAATGGGTACTCCTGTTCATTCAATGTGATTCAACTGAGAGGTGGGAATTACTGCATGATATTCCATTTATACAGACTGAATAAAATGAAAAATTGAAATATCCGAGATGAAAAGTTTCGTGATCTTTCGTACTGCGGGAGCAACGCGCAAAGGGAATATTATTCAAAATAATTTTAGAAAATGTTGCGGGAATTGTGAAATCCCGCGCTCTAGCACAAACTTTGCATTAACCATAAAACGCTAGTTTCAAAAAGAAAGGTTTTTGAAAACACACCATTACACAGTGAATGACATTAGTGCGAAAATACACTTTTATTGATTACCCAGAATGCAAACCAACAGATTGTTTAGCACAGAAAGAAACTGAGTTGGATCATTAATTTACATAAACAGTTAAGTAAAATATTCAGAGTATTTTTTATTAAAGAAGATTCCGGCCACTAGTTTTTTAAGGCGTTATAATTTACCAAATGCTTAGGTAATAAATCCGCACGTGTTCTTGGGTTGATTAAACATGTGAACTAGTAAAATGTATGAGTATTTGAGTGTGATTTGATAAAAGTATCTCTTTTTTGAAGCACATTTCTAGATATTACTATATTAACCTGCATAAGCCGGCATGCCAGAAAAAAGCGAGGTTGACCAGCATGCAGGGAAATTCGAATTTCCCCATTCAGTTCTAATCAGAAAGCAAACCACTGTAAGAAAAAAAAAATCTTAAAAGTAACCTTATTTTAAAAAAAATGTGTATTTCATATAATACGTGCTTGTTATTTATGATATGCCTTTATTAACGGATTTAATTATATGCCAATAAAGTAATCATTTCAGAAACAATCAGTTACTGCGATTTGTTCCTATTTTTAATAAATTATTTTTGGTTCCTTTTAGAGAGGTAAGCTTAATTTTTATTTATTATACAGCTATGGTAAATTCTTTAGCACTGGTTGAGAGGCGGTTACTTACAGCTTAAATGTTTGCTTAGTTTTAATTTTTTTTTTTTATAAAAGTATTAGTTATTTAACATTTTTTTGTTAAAATAACAAATAACATCTTTAGTAAATATTTTTACAAAATTAAATTGTTTGTTAATACTAATAAGATATGTATAAAACTTTTGTTCATTTTTAAGGTGAACATACATTTTTTATAGTATTAATTTGTTTTCAGAACTCGATTTTTCGTGCATGCCAGAAAGGACCAGGCAAGTGTTATTGAAAATTTTGTGACCCCCGAATTTTACGGCATGCCGGTAAATTTAGGGTATTTCGGTAGCATTAATAAAGACTGAAAAGTATGTGCTTTCGCAAGAAGAAAAATTACATAAAAACATTTCCTGATGCAAATGCAGACATCTGCCTTAAAAAGCAAATTTTTAAAACGTCAACCTTGAAAGGAATGTACCAGAAAACCGTAATCTTGAATTCGGTGGTTTATTGCTCTTTTGCCGGAAAGGAAGATGAAAACATAAAACATTTCAATCTGAAGAAATTGTTGCAAGAATAAAAGAAACATGGGGCAGAAGATAAAAGTAGGACACATGAGAAATTGTTCTCATAGATTTCTGTCCAAAGCGAAGAAATAAAAATGTTTTTCACATTTTTGAAAAGCTATCTATACTAGTAGGTAAGGAAAAAGAAATGTACAGAGATAAGCACGGTATCGTCGCATCCATTCCTTGGATTTTTTTTCTGCTTTCATGGTATATGCGGTCTTAAACAGGATTTTAAAAACAAACAGAGCGAAAGTCAGTTTTCCGACAGTGCAATCCGGTTGTTAATACGTAAAGTATGAACTATTCAAGAATAATTTTTCTTGTATGGTGTTGTTTTATTTTCTTGCGAGTTGGAGTTCAAATCGCGGAAGAAAATAGTAGTATTATTCGTAATCTTTACTAATAATAAATCTGAAAGGCTGCGTCTTTGGATCTCTGAATGTCTGTTACACACACAGAGCAAGGCAGTTCGACTGATTTTCATGAAATTTGGCACAGAATTAGTTCGGAGCATAGGGGGAGCACCTCGAAGCGAAAATTCGATTTTATTCTTTTTCTATTCTAATTTTAAGAACATTTTACCGAATAAATTATCATAACGTGGACAAACGAATTACCGTAACGTGGACTAGAAAGTTACCATAACGTGGACGAGCAAACTACCATATGCGACCATGGGCGAGCAAACGAACATAGCAAATTGGCGAGAAAGCCATCATCTCTTATTTGTGAATGTACAGGCGAACTGAATGGCATTTAAATTGTCTACTACGGTCAAAGCCGAATGAGTATCGCGAGTGACATATAGATAAATAGTGCATAATTGCACAAGAAATGAGTGCACTGGCTGTTGAAATACAATTAACATGAATAAATGAAGATCAATGAAGCGCACATTTTTTTCCTTTTTGGAAATAATGGAGAAATGTGCAAAGATGTTTTTTCATAACCTGGAAACAGATTTGAACTTGATGTATCCGTTATAAGATTAACACACATAAATTGAATTATCTTTTAGACTAAAACTCAAGCCTTCACACAGCTGTTAATATGGACAAATGACATGAAATAAAAATTAGGACAAATTGTCACAAATAACATTTTCCATAGCGGACGCCATTTGCTTTTATTTGATTCACTTTTTCAGCGATAGAAATTTCTTCTATTAAAACTCTGAAAACATGATTTAACAATTCTTGCTGGTTCTAAAAGTTCTAAAAACTAATGGTTATATATATATATATATATATATATATATATATATATATATATATATATATATATATATATATATATGTAACAAGAAATTCACTCAGGACTAAACGAGACTATTTTTCCACAAGGATAGATTTTCAAAGAGCCAGCTATATAGTTCCTTTCCTCATCCTATCTGCTACATCGGACAGGATGGGGTATCATCAGAATTTTTGGTTGTCTGTTACTCGAGGTCGAACCGTTTTTCGAATCTGAGCAAATAAAAATAGAATAACTAATTCAGAGGATCCAGAAGCTGCTAAACGATAGATGATATGTAGTTGCATGGGAGGAAAATAGTTTTAAAAGTCGAAATACATTAAAAGGGTCAGATATTGGAGTTACCTTAGAGCGATGTCTTAAGTATGTCTGTTACTGATTATAAATGTACACTTAAAAATATCACACTCGTGTGAATGGTTTTAGAAATATGTTCTTCGTTTTAAAATGTAATGTCCTAGAAAAAAAGACAGGTAAACACAAAAAAGTCATTTTATTTTATATCATTGACGAACGGTTACAACAAATACTTTATTATCGTACGCAGCTGAAACGTAGGAAAAAAATGATTTCTTGTAACCGCAAAATTTTAAACCTCAATTATTCCAGTCCTTAGCAAGGATAGATTAAATATTTTCAAAAATATGGGGTCAATACTCGAGAAAACAGTTCTTGATGTATTTTAAGAATGTATCATTTTAAAGCAGAAAAAAGGTACAAAGATTTGAACTAACATCGGCTGGTAAAGGACAATAATTTCAGAATTTAATTTTTCATTTTATTACATTTTTTCATTGATTGTACGTTAGATTTATTGTACACGCTTGCTAATTTGGTGTCCGTTTAAAAAAAAAGGGGGGGGGGGGAGAGGGATTTAGTTTTGACATCTTGAATTCAAGTTATGTTTTTCGCAATCACGAATATGCGTGTGTGTGTGTGTGTTTGTGTGTATGTAGACATGTGTGTGTGAGTATGTGTCTGGGTTTGTATCTGTGGGCAGGCGTGAGTGTGTGGATATGTGTGTATGTGTGTAGGTGTGTGAGTACGTGTGTTTATGTATGCGTGTGTGTGTAGGATATGGACGCAACCTGGAGACGGTGCTGGCTAGAGGAGCAGCATCGGGAGGGGGCCTGTCGGCGGTGAAGCTGCCGAGGGAAAATAAAACGCACAGACATCACTCAACAGTCAAATTGAAACAATAAGCAATTCGTGATTGTTCAAAAAAAAAATCTTATTTCAACATTTCCCTATTGTTAGTTTTGAAGCAAAAACGCGTTTTCTCATGTATCTACAGTGCTCATTTCTGCAGATACTGCCGTTTACTTGCCCACAGCAGTATTTTTTGAAATTTATCTAAACAAAAATTGCTTTTTTATTAAAATAGTTATGTATGCTTATTAAAAAGACATTTTACAAAGAAAGAATTTTTATTCTTGTAAAATTAATCACCCTAAAATCCAGTTTCCTTAATAGAAGAAAATTAATTTTAAAATATTAATGATTGTGTTTAATAAATAACAGTATTAATACAAATTCTTAATTTTTTTTTTCATACTTAAACATTTATACTTTAAAACATTTATAGTTTTTAATAGATCGTACGAAAAAAGACGAAAATAAATTATGTGCTCTCTATCTTCCTTTCGATATTTTTTTCGGGGTGAATAAGCACTTTATTTGTATTTTGTTTCTTTTTTTAATAAAAAATAAAATAAATTTTTGGAAGTAGGTATTTAGTCAAACAATTTTTTTTTTTTAATGCTTTGAGAATTTGACATGGAAGCATAATTATTATAATAAGTATCATTTTTTTTTCTCAGCATCTTAAGAAAATCTTGCTCCGCATTTATTCGTACCGAGCAAGAGACGAAACTATTTGCAAAAAGCTCTCTCCTGATTAATTTTTCATTGATTTTTTTCCAAAGTAATCGAATCTGGATTCGCAGTAAACAAGAACTGGGTTGCAAAAACAAAGATAAAAAAGGTGAGGAACAAAGTACTCAATGCATCTTTTCCCAAGAATAATAGTGCTCCGCTAATGGCCTTCATGTTTTGCTTTTGTTAAGGGGCATAAGTTCATTATTCCGCGTGCTGAAGGGAATTAAAGTAATCGATCTTCTTTCATGTCCATGTTTTTTCTCGATTCAAAACAGAACGAAAGATGCTCCTTACTGATAAACAAACAAAAGTAACGGCTAATAAGATTTTCTTTCAATGCGAAAAGTTTTCAAGAAAAACAGCCAATAAAAACGCGCGTTCGAATTTCTGCGATGATTTGTATGCATTTTAATCTTGCATAAGCAGGATAAGTTAAACAGTTTGTCTTTCTAGTTTTTTGCCTACTTCAGTTGCATTTAAGCGTTATAAATATTACTAAGGAATCCTCTTATAGATTCTTTTTCTGCTTCCACGTTTTTTATTTTTCAATGCGAGAAAAATAAACTGGTTACAGAACACGGTTAATATGTTTCCTTTCACGAAAAGTAAGTAGCGTAAAACATTGCTTTGAATAAAACCTTCAAAACTAAACTAAAAAGAACTCTTTAGACATTTTTGTGTTTAAACTATAAAATTTGAGCTATGCACAAGTTTCTTCGCAGTTACAAAAACGTTTTTTTATAAAAAGAAGGTATGATTTTTTTTCTTGAAAAATAAATGGAAAAAATTGTAAAAAATCAACTATGATCTTTAGTTGAACTATTTTTTTATTCTTCTTTGTGTTAAATTGCTTAAAAGTCTGAATAGAATAAACGTACTCCAAACGAAGTAATAATTTTGATTCCAAGTGCCTTGAGGTGAAATCTGTTTTTCAAAAAGACGTCTAAAAGTGGTTGCCATGAGTCTGAGTACTAATAGAAGGAAAACAGAAAACACTCCCTCAGGCAATCAGTAATAGTTAGAAATTGTGACGATAAGCTACTTCACCCATTTTTCAAAAATGGCAGTTGCAGTTACCACTTTGGACCTTAGAGTTCCTAAATAAATGCGGATTTTACATTTGCTTCGGAAAACATACACTGCAAATAATCAAACACTTTTTGAACACTATTTGCACACGTGCACTTGTCTCCTTTTTAAGAATACTATTTTTGTAATAGTTATAAGAACCGTTTTGTGAACACATGTCATAATACTTTTTGAACACGTACACCTGTCCCCATTTTTAGAACACTTTTTCCGGTCGGTTTTCAAAACACTTCTAGGAACACTGTTCGGAACATGTATATTCTTTTTAGCGCACTTTTAAGACATTTCATGGATAGTGTAAAAGTATGGTTTTTGAGCACTTGCGCTAAACATTTCGTGGCACACGTTTTAGTACAGTTTTTAGGATATGTTTCGAACAATTTCCGATCACTAATATCCTCCCGGAATGTGTGCTACCCAAGGATAAAATAAGCTTATGAAAAGAAAAAATACTCACTAAATTCATTTTTGTTGAGATTGCAGGTTTGATGATGGGTTTAGGCTTTGAGTGAATATGATTATAATTCTGCATTATTAATATGAAAATTTAAAATCTAATGCCTTCTCAAAACCAATTGAATAGTTTACAGCAAAATGACAAACGAGCAAAAGAAGTAGCAGGAAATTGTAGTACAAAATCATATTTACTACAGAAATGACATCTCGATTTGAAATATAAATTTCCATAAGTAAATTTTCAAAGTCAATCAATAATGTAAAAAGTAAACAAAAATGTGTCAAAAACAAATGGTTATATAAATTAATTTTAAAGAAATAATTCCTGAAGAACAAAAATTTTTTTATTACTGTCTATAAATCTAATTTGTTTACGTTCCTACTACTTAGCTACTCCGTAAATTACTGCTCGATTTATGATCAATGACCATTAAAGAAAGTAGTGTTCTTTTGTACCATTAAAATGCAATGAAATTCTTTAATAACTTATCATTTCTGTTAAACTTCACTGCAAAGATGGAATTACCAATTTGATAGTATTTAGTTTTTCTTCCTTTTGCAAAGTACAGGAGTAAATGCATTAAATTAAAAAAAGGGGGGCCAAAAAATTCCATTTAACTCATTCCCAGATGTATGTTTAGTGTTTTAGACCCGTCTGCAAGTGCATATGAATGTACGGGCAATCAAAATGCCCATTTTTGATAATTACTGAATTCATTATCACGAGTTTTCTCGCGACGTCAGTAAGTACGTATGTATCAGAGGTGAATTCGTAAGTGTTCCAGTACCAGAAACGCTAATGATAAATGATTGAATAACGATTTTTGCCCAGTTTTTTGTGGAAACGGAATTATTTTTCTTGAAAAGTAACGGCGTTCCAGTAAGACCAAGCACAAATTCACCCCTGGTTTTAATGTATCTCGCATAACTGAAAAACTGTATGCCGTAATAAGTAAAAATTTTGTATGTACACTGAGTGGAGTCTGGTTGCGCATTTACATTTTTGGTGTGCACAGAGGTTCCAAAAGAAGCGTTTACACTTTTCTTTTTTTGAGTCAAATCGGTGTAGTTTTCAATGACGACTAAGAAGCAAATTTTTCTCGATTATGTTCGATTCGATCGAATTCTATCTACCAGCCACGTAGCGAGACAATTTCTTCTGGGGGAAGAAAAGGAAATTTCTCTTTTAATTGATAGAATTCGTTCGAATCGAATCATCAATTATGTTATGCTGAATATGACCCTGAAATGATGTTATGAATGGACGCCTACTTGGTGAAAAATTGAGCGACAAATATTTTACTATGTACTATTTCTAAATTGTTATTTCAGTATGACTTTTTGGAAAAATTACTTCTGGAATAAAATTTTGGGAAAATCCGATTACTAGGTTGATTAAAAGTGATTAGACGTAACTTAATTTTTTTAATGGGCACATTCAACTCGATTGTGTTCAATTCGATGGAATGCTATCTACCAGTAGCGTAGTGAGAAATTTCAACTGGATGAGGCAATGCAAATTTTCGGCTGTGCTATTGATAGAAACAATCTCATTCGATTGGACCGAATTATGTTTGAGTTGAATGGGCCACTTCAACTTAAAAAGTTTCAGTTGTACTTGAATTTTTTCAATAGTGCGATTTTCTTTAAATAAAAACACGAGTTTACAGAAATTCCTGGTCAAACTCGCTTAATTATACTTTGATATACAGAGTGCTGTTTAGAAAGTTAAATTGTCTGAAGGAAGAAATAAGTTCCCTAATGCAGCTAAAAATTAAAACACGTATTTAATTTACATTTTAAACTGATGCACTTAGAATCTCTGAGCTCCTATTTTGCAATTTACTGAACACATCTTGTCGTAAAAACAAAATATTTTTAAAATTAAACTGATTGACATAAATACACATTTTAAAATTTACATCACATTGCTGAAAGTAGTATTGCAGAATTCTCATCGTCTTTGGGCAAAAGCTTAATTAATTGAGTGTTGGTCAACTTTGATTTATTTTGTTTCAGTGTTTCAAAGCTTTTCAAAATACGAAAAAAATGAATTTCAGTTTCAAATGTCTCGAAATTTAAATACAAACGACGTCAGAAAAAAGTCTTACATAACTCGAGCTTGAACAGAAGTATGTTCATTTCTTTTCAACAAAAGGAAATCTTGAATCGCATCTGCAGAAACCGTTTACAGTTTTACTACTTAACAGTCATTTAACTCAATATTTTTTAAATTAATTTATTTGATACATGTACAGAGTTTAAAATTTACATCACATTGCTGGACAGTTGTATTGCAGAATCCTCGTTTTTACATGCAAGTCGATTCTATTGAAAAATTCCATAAGAATTTAATTTATAAAAGCTATTTTTTACATTTATAAACTTTATAAGTTGAACACAATTAATATATGTCCCCTTTAACACTAAATTTTCTTGGATAATACTTTTCTAGAATTAACCCCCCCCCCTCTCCTACCTTTCCTTTTATCATCAAATATAGCTAAAATGTTTTTAAGATATCAGTTTTTTTTTTTTTTTTAAATTTACGGCGAGATTCCCCGAGTTTCCTTCCTCTAGCGTCTTTAAGTTCAGCTCAAAACTATGCTTTTAAAATTAAATTTTGAAACATTTAGGTTGGATATCCCCTTACGTCCCTTAAAAATGTTCCTAATTCTTTAGCTCTGAATCGTTTTCGGAGGGGATCATTCATGGAAACTCTTACCCTTATAGTTTACTAAAGCCCAATCTAAAATTGCAATTTTAAAACTCCAGTTTAATTCATTTTTCTAGAACCCCCCTCCCCCTTCGGTTTCTCACCTTTACATCACCCAAAGACAGCTTAAACGTTATTTTCAAAACATCAGTTTCAACAAATATCTCAGGAATGTATTTCTACACCTTTGCCCGAACATTGAAAATATGGCCTAAAATTGCGTTATTAAAGCTAAAATTAGAATTTTTTAAATTAAAGGTCCTGAAAATTCCGAGTATTTCAGTCTGTGGCCCCCTGAGCCTATCTTTTATAGCGTTAATAGTTTGCATGAAATGTATGTATAATACTGAAATATTTCTTTAATGTCTGCAACAGAATGAATTTTTTACTTACGCAATAATTATACGTTTTTCGTCAAAATTTTCATCATATGTTATTTAATTTTAGCTCATCAAGTTGTACATTTTTCTAAAATAGGACATGGTCATTTTTCAAAATATAAATTTTTTTATTAACGTGTCGAACAACAAATTGAAAAATTGATTTAAATAAGGCAAAAAAAAAAGGTAAATTTCTCAGAATTATCTTTTAAACCAGTAGTTTTAAACCTTTTGTTTTCCACTCCTATTTTTTGAACAATTCCAAGCCCGATTTTTGTACTGAGACACACATACATTTATACAAGCCTATATAAGCTTTAGTATTTTCAGAAATCAGTTCAAGATAGCTGATATAACTTTTTACATATATTCAGAGTAGAAATTCAAACATCGTTTTTTTTTTTTTGCTTTACTATGCACTTGTGTTAAATTTAAATTGTGAGACTCAAATTTCATAAATTTATAAAGTGTAACAAATAACAATAAGGGTTATGGACCCTTATTATTAACATATTCGATGGTCAAACATCTGGATAACAATTGCATAATTTTTAAATTTAGTTATTTAGATTCTTCTACAACTTAAACATTATGATGAATAAAAGTTTATTTAAAACGAAATGTGAATGCTCAGAGATGTACAAGTGCTCAACGACCTGCGAGTGCTAAGTCAATTTTCAAATGTTTAAGCATAATGTAATGAATAGTAATGGAAATAAGTAACTTGAATTAAATTATTCCAAACCAGACCAAAACAGTTACAGATGAAAATTCTAGAATCGACATCAATGTTAACTAATACTTTCTGCGTAGGTTCGCAGAATTTGGCACAAGTGATGAAATACGTCACAATTTCGTAGCACAAAGTTTTTTCAATTTAGTTTATGAGTGAGGGTATTGAAAAAATGTAACAAAATTTTATATAAAAATAACGTCATTTAATTTAATAGTTTATACATACAGTATATAGTACAAGCAGCCAATCTTCATCTAGACATTCCCATTGCAGCGAAGAAAGCAATGATTTTACAAGTGTGCCCAAATGGGACCAAACATGTTTTCAAATGTGTTGACGAACCATCTGCTGCCTGGACTCGTGTGTTGGCACTAGAGGTTCAGTATCCAGAACACATTCGGAGCACTTTCCTTCTGACGGAGCTTATTCAGAACAGTTCATAGCGCACATAAACATATTAGGATCACTTTTTCTGAAACAAAGTGTTCCAAATTGTGCAGGTTTATTTGCAGTGTAGATGAGATTTTTTTACGAGTATCAATACTCCAAGTACTTTTGCGTTTATATATTGCCGATTTGAAGCGTGCCTTGGAATTTAAGAAGCGTAAAGAGACATATAATTATTTAATAGATTTAATAGCGTATCTATAGAAATGGGTTGCCAAAACCCTGAGAGGACTGGAATCATTCTCTCTTGTAACACCTAATGACATAATGTGAGTCACAAACTTTAAATTCTTGTAGAACAAACTTTAAGTCTTGTTCGTTTAGCACCTGATGACATAATGTGAGTAACAAACTCGATGTTCAGAGACGGAATAATCATAACCAACCATCAATTTTGTGATTAAATTTATTAGCAGAATCATTACAAAGACATTGCCAAAACACTGCAGTGATTGAAAATTCATAAGGATGGGAAACAATACCTATTACAGCTGTAAGAGCAGTCCCGAGCATTTTTAAACTTTCTTTTTTTTTTTTTTTGCTGGAATACTATTTCGAAGTACAAAAAAAATCTTCTGTTAAAAAAAATGTTTTGCAAGTTTAGGGGGGGGGGAATTGTATTGGGTCATTCCACGTCAAATTAACGAGCCTCTGAAATTAACCATCATGAATTTCTACAAAGTTTACAGGTTTGAGTCAACTCACGTTATGAAAAAAAAAAGTTTTTTTTTTCTAAAGGACTTTTTTTGACAGTTTTTGTGTGAGATATGCCAAAGTATTCGAAAGTAGCAAAAAGTTAAGTTTCGGTAGTTACAAAAACTATTTTTTCTCATCTTGTACAAGAACAAGAGTGTCGTAGTAGGTGTCATTTTAAAGCTCTTTAAATAGACATTCAAACGATATGTCATTTGGAAAGATTGCGGGACATTAATATTTTAATGTCATGCAATTCATTATTTGACCTTGAATATTTTATAAATAGATCTTTTAAAAATGAGGAAAAAATATTTGTTTTGCTTACTAATGTGGTCTAGATGTGGTAAACATTTCAGAATGGGATATCAATGGGATCATACTGAAAATGTATTATGAAATATTTCGATGCTGCAGAATAATGCAATTTTTCCCACTGTTCGGTAGCTAATCGAAAAGGAATGATTTAAAATACATTCCTTTCACGATTAGAAGTGTGCGAAAAAATTCTGAATGAGACTGCAGTTGGCTAATGATGAAAAAAAATTACTGTTCACGTCTCAACCTTTAAATTATAGAAATTGAGGTGTGAGTCTCGGACAATGGTGGCATCTGAAGATATTTATAGAAATATTGCAAACCGGAAAATAATCTTCATAACCTATGGTTTGCACACTTCAACTATTGCTTAGATAGGTCTTCAATCTTTTTTTTTTCTCAGCATTCTGCGGGGGTCAACTTGTATAATAATATCATTTCTTGGTTCATTAAGAATATTCTTAAAGTTCGTATGGTAGAAGGAACATGAAAATTCAAGTAGATGTAAAATCTTCTTCTGCACAGTCTTATTTTAGTTTTTCTTGTCTGCATCTAAAACACAACCTTATCTCTGGCATCCACCATATCTTCAGCATCCAAAAATTTCAGCATTTAAGACCAATCTCGATTTTTTTTAAGGATAAATGCTTTTACTCCTATCAGATTCTTGTCCAGTGGAATAAAATAGTTAAATCTCTAAGAACAGCATATTGCTATCCTTTTCCTACGATTTGAACTCTCTCCTGCTTTTTTCTGAAAATTGGCTCTGTACTGAAGATGTATTAATGTAATTTGTCCTTTGAAACTAGTGTCGTGGAGTCATAACCAGATGACTATAGATTGCTTGACAACTTGCTCAAGTTGTAAGTAAGTACTTTAAAAGTGCCACCCTTCAAGTCTTGATTAAGGTACTGGGAGATCCTAAGCCAAACAGTTCTTTAGATCCCTATGTAGTCACACCTTACAATTTAAGTCATTTCTTGAAGCAATTTTTGGGCCCCTAAAAAGTGGGGCCCTATGCCACACCCTAATTAGTCTATTCAGTAATCCGGCCGTGAAACGAACACCATCTATTAACTTTTGCTATGATATTTGAAAAATAAATGTATTTCCACTTTAATCGCCCAGTCTTGATTAATGGTTACCAAGATTAACATGATTAAACATGTTTTTATACAAAGATGTAGCCCCATAAGTAGTAATTTTATAATGTTTTGAATTTCAAAAATATGTTTTTTTTTTTTTTTAATTTTTAGTTTGCACTAATTTTAGAAAATGAACTGAAGAAGGGATGGTTTTCAATCACGACTTATTGGTTAGCAATCGCATAGCGGAAATGATGTTAATACGAAAGTAGACCCTCGCAGAAACTCAAAAAGACGGACTTACGAACTCTCAAAGCAAGAATTGAACAGGGCAAACCATAGGTTTTGAAAAGTAATTTTTCTGTAAATTTCTTCAGATGCTCATACTTCAACTTCAATAATTTAAATGTTGAGACGGTGAAAGTCCTTTCTTTTTCATAGTGAGTCAAATGTAGTCCATTCTGAATTTTGTTGCACATTTCTAATAGTGAAGGGAGTAGATTTCCAATATTAAATTGTCAATTAGCAACCGCACAATAGGAAAAATTGCATTATTCTGCGGCATCGAAATATTTCATAATACATTTTTAGCATGATCCCATTGCTGTCCAATTCTGAAATTAGTTCGCGAAAAATATGTTTTCTTCAGATTTTTAAAGATTTTTCAAAATATTCAAGGTCAAATAATAACTTGGCATGATTTCATTAATGTCACGTAACCTTGATAAGTGACATATGTCAAAACAAATTAAAAGAGCTTTAAAATGTCACCTACTACGACACTTCAGCTCCTACAAAAGCTGAGTAAAAAAAATTTTTGTAAGAACCAAAATGTAACTTTTTTTTTCATTGTTCGAGTGCTTTGGGGGTTTGCATACAAAAGAGTTAATAAGCAAAAAATTCTAAACATTCTATTTGTTTTCAATCATCACGTCGATAGACTCAAACCTGTAAACTGTAGGAGAATTACTTAATATAAATTTCAAAAGGGGGATGTTTTTTCGTTGATTTGACATGGAATGACACTATTGCAAGACTTTGATTTCTTTTAACAAATGTTTTAAAAACAAGAATAACAATAAAACGCACAAAGTACATGTCTCAAAGAAGATATAAAATTATATTTGTATTGAAATTGTGGGAAGAAAAATGTAATTTTGATCCAAATTGATGTTTAGTAGTCTGATAAATTATTTTATTGCATTTAATTTGACACTATTTAATGCACTTGTTGTGCAATTAGATACCTATGAAAGTTCTCATAGAAAAGAAAGAAAGAAAGAAAAATATGCTTTTAAACGTTTGAAAATTATTATATAAAGATCTTTTTAAAACATTATTGCAAAAACAATTTGTAGCTTCCTGTTTTATTACTTTGTTTCAACTTAAAACTTGCATTATACAAGGTAGTTATAAAATAACGTGAGGTGTTCAAAGTCCTCTAGCAAGTGAAGTATTGGAAAACCAAATTTTATGACCGTGCATAGCAGACCATGGGATTTCAATTTCTACAATAAAGAAACATAGTACCAAAAGTCACCACCAGGGATAATTTTGGCGTTGCAAAAGTGCATTAATAGCGAAAACTGAAGAACTAAAAGCCAAAAAGTGCAGCACACTTCAAATGCTGCACAGTTTTTTCTTCAAATGTTTGTTGCTTACAAATGAGGTTCAATAAAACCAACACGGAATTTCAATTTGTGACGAGTAATTACCATAAGTCGTCACGATGAAATTTCGGTGCGGCAGCAACGATTTCTTTCTTGAATAATATTTATGTATGATGGTGCACCCTCCCCTCCACACGTAGGGGTTTAGGTACTGACTGTATAGCGGCAACATTTCTTTGATAGCAATTTTATTAGTCATACATTTTCTACGGTGTGGCCACGTGATCGCCCAAATATCCGCCTTGTGATATTTGGCCGTGGGGATTTCTACGTTATGTTCCCGATATCTTAATTTTGAAAACTCGATTTACACTGCAGATAAGAGGTACCCCTCCCCCCTTCCGGATGAGTGGAAAAAATGGTGCATTGTAAGCAGTAACTGGGAAATTTTGATGTTGGTCATATTATACCTCATTTGCAGTTAAAAATCATATTTTGCGAATAAAATTAATGCATATTTTGTCAATTAGCAATTAATCCTTCAATATTAATAGCAATACACCTTTTAAACGCCAAAACTTCCCCTGGTGGCGATTTTTCGTACTATATTTTTTTTTTTTTAATTTCAGAAATCAAAATCCCATGGTATGCTATGCACTCTCATGAAATTTGGCAATGTTTCATCCCATACTTCACTCGCTAGAGTGTTCAAGACAGCTCACGTTATTTTATAACCACCTTATATTTAATTTTTCTGGTTTTATACACATCTTTAATTTATCTAAAGTACCAGTTTTTTGGAAAAACATATAAAGAATAGAATGCATTCATACCCAAAATCACTTTATTATTTACTGGAGAAAAAACTTCAATGATTTTTTTTTTTTCAATGATCAAATAACGAAAGGCGGAATTATTGAACGTTTTTTGCAACCTACTCAGCAGAACTGATAAATGATTTAAGGTAACCATTCAGTAATTAATGGCTTCTTGGATGTTTTAAACGAAGATAAGTTATTTGAATAGATGCATTCAGCATCATTTTTAATGCTTTCTTTTTAACTTCAAAAAAAAGGAAGAATTAATTTAATCTATCTTTAAACCATTTATCTATTTTTTTTTGACTAAAAAGAAGGCGATGAGCTACAAAAGGCATAATGGAATTCAGTAAAAATGAAGATTAATAAACAATAATAATGTATATATTTTTCTATACAACGCTAAAAAGAACATTAATGGTATTGATTCTAAACCTTTTGAAATGCATTTGTGTATTATTATTTCACCCACTACATGATAGATAGATACATATACACTCGGGACAAGTGCAAAAATAAGTGGAACACAAGAACATGGTATGCACGCATATTAAACAACAGTATGAGTTGTAAGAAAATGTCTACGGTACATACCAGGAAAAAAGTGTGCTCATAAAAATAATCATTATCTGCAGTTTTTAATGACCTCAACTGCTTTATATATTTATACAATCTATTGCTTTCATTTGCAAAAGGAAAATTTGACTACAGCATTTTAATAAGGAATACATGTAAAAATCGAAGAATTAAAATAAAATTTTTGATTAACGTCAATTTTTCATTTCTTATGCAAACAAAAATTATTGCGATTTTTAAAATGCTAAAATCATTTATAAGTTAATGCATTGTTCTTTTCTCGTAACAAAAAAAGTTTTAAATTCTTGTCTTAATTTTATCTATGTCAAGATTTTAAACTTTAAACCAAGAATTATCTATATTTTAAACTAAGTAAGTTCAAAACACTTCAGTATGTATTGAAAAACACTTAAACTGCTTAAATAAATTTTTATATGCCAATAAGAATAAGGTCACCTAAAATATTTTGTAGTGAAACATTTGTTTCAGTGATATTAAAATATAAGAAAATACATAAAATGAACTTTTTTCCACTATCAACATCATCGTCAAATGCATTGCTATTAACTTTCTTGTGCATATTTTACCTACAGTTGTAAATTTCTAATTTACATGCTAAACTTTTATATAACTGTAATGTAGTTTACTCCAGAAACCCAGTTTCCAGACTTTTTCCAATAACCGGAAATGGTATTTGAAACAAAATGCTGACTTCAAATGTGAAACTGAAGAGCTTTTAGCGAAATACAAAAGCAAATTCGAATTGAACTGAACTCCTTTGTGTGGAAAAACCTCTTAGGAAAGCAATTTTCTAACAACTCAAATAAAAGCATCCTTTGTGAAGTTTCATTTACAGGACGCGGGTCAAAAGAACTTTTATCGATTTTCCAGCTTTCTAGCACTTTAATCGGATGATGTATTTGAAACTAAATACATCATGAGCTGTTTTCTATTATCTATTTCAGATTAAACTAGTTTTTATTTTTCGCTGAAAGAATAGGATCCTGGTGGTGAATTAAATTCTTAGAGGGAAAGTTTAAGATAGGAAATTGATAAATTCTATACATTTTTTAAAAATAAAAACACATATATGTGCGGTATTTAAATACGGCACCTGTAGGGTAACGGCACAAGTAACAGACAAGAGACCGTTAACAGACAGTCGTAAGTTTGGATTTCATCTATATAAATAAAACACAGAATATATGCGTATATATGTGTGTATGTGTGTATATTCCCTATACTAATCCACAGTTTTCGTCGGATCTCGACCAAATTTGGTAGGGAGGTACTGGGGCACCCGATAAGTAACATAGGAGGGGGGGGGCGAACGCCAAAAAGAACCGAACCGTTCAAATTTTGATTTTCAGGACCCGAAAACGGCATAAAAGAGCTATTTCCACCCGAAATAACTATCCGACCAGTTCGATCATGGTGCCACTCGAAAGCCCGCGAAAAATACCCCTAATGTTCATTAATTTCCTTCGAATTGCAAAAAAAAAAAAAAAAAAGGCTGTAAAATCATCAGGAAAAAAATTAAAAAGCATCATTAAGCCTATAGAAATTTTATGTTGAAAATGTATCGTTTGTGCGATCTCATTTTAAATTAGCGTGAAAACAATTCAGAGGGTTGCTACTTTTTCTTTCCTCGACTGTGACTAAACAAAATTTTGTTTTTGTTTTGAGATATTTTTCCCTAATCATTATTATTTGCAGCTTATCTTTTTTTTTAAAATAAGGATTTTAGTTGTATTTATTGAGGGTTGCGCTAAATTTTATCGAGAATTTTTCATTTGCCGTTATCTTTCTTTAAGAATGATTATTTTGCCGGGAAATTTAGTGTTTTTTTTTTCCTAATTGAAGCCTGAACAGGCATCACTAGACATAACTTTTATTTTCGAGGTAGACTGTGCGAAGCCGGGCAATGCAGCTAGTAAGTAATAATCCTTTTTGGCGGGTAAATCTGATGTTGCTGTGGCCCACGAATACGATGAAGCCATCTAGTATTATCAGTGAATTTCATGAGCCAGTTGATATTTACAAGGCAGTAGTGGAAGGTTTTGAACCAAGAGGTCAGCTGGCGTTTTTTGTTCATTTGAATTTAATAATGCTTTAGTTCTGATTTTTTTTTTTTTTTTTTAAAGTTTGGAGTGAAAAAGGAATTTTGTTTATTAATCATCCTTTCTGTTACTGCGTATCATCTGATCAGTGTCTGATCTCCATATCATTTTTTGGTGTCTGTTACTGGGGGGTGGGACCTTTTTTCGAAATTGAGCAAATAAAAATAGAATTGACTAATTCAGAGGATCCAGAAGCAGCCAAACGTTATATGAGATGTAGTTACATGAGAGAAAAATAGTTTAAAAAGTCTAAAAACATGAAAAGACTCAGAAAATTGAGTTAACCTAAGATAGATGACTTAATCATGATTGGTGCAAATGACATGTATTGTTGTGTTTAAAATACCTGCTTATTTTCGTATGTATAGACTTATTAACTCTTGGATTACTTCAATGAACTAGCCTTAAGTTCAATGGTTGCTTGAAACAGCAAATTTATTTCCCTATGTCTTAAAGCGATTTTTGATCAAAGATGTAATTTCGAGGTTCAATAGCAGGCAATAAATATTGGTCTATTAGTATTAATTCGTATCCTTATGGTGATTAGAACGGACCAGTCATGTAGCGTTACTTTTCCCATCCAACTCTTTTTAGGCATATTGATGTTACATATTTATCTTTAAAAATCCCTAAGTTAAAAACTTAAAAAATAGGAATTGAATGAAACATATGGATCTCTAAGTACCTGAAACAGTAAATGAATGATTCACCAAGACTGTATAAATCAGTATAATGTGAGAGATTTGTGTAGAAAACTCTATTTCCTGCTTAAATTAAAGCATGAAAACATCATAAAAGTTGCAAACTACCACTTTTTAAAGTGTATTTTAAATGAAGCGTACTCGATGAGAAAACCTTTAATTTAAAAATGTATTCATGTACTTAAACGATATAGCTATTTTACTTCTTTTATCTATCGATTTAAACAAGTCCAACCTTACAATTTTAATTACCATAGCAAATATGTTTTTTGTCGGTAAAGCTTAGCCACCAATATGAGTAAGACAACTTTAAAGATGCACATGAAACATAACTTGTAATTAATTGAAGTGTTATAATTAACTGGAAATTAATGTTTGTATTGATTTTCTCACATTAGAATGTGATTCATCGATGGAAACTTGATGGTCTATCTATAGAATTTATTTACCATGAATGGGTCACATGCTAAGATATTTAGCGATTTTCATTCTTTTATGAGTATATTTATCATAAAAGTCAATATTCTGGTTCAAAGAGTGTTAAATGCTGTGTAAATAATGTAAAATAACAGCAGGAACTGCTTCCTAAAAATGAAAATTGATATTAGGTTCATTCATGGCAACCTTCCTCTATATTTATGACTAATCTGTATTATATATATATATATATATATATATATATATATATTTGATTAGAAAAGTGTGTTTTCTATACCTACATTTGGTTTTTCCTGTATGTACTTTTATATCACTTTATGTAATTCATTTACGTAAATTTGGTTTTATGGGATTGACTTTTAAACAATATTATAATTTTCAAACTCTGAATCTAAAGACAATACTGTACTGCGATATAAAGTGAAAAATACAGGCAAAGTTTTTGTGCTTATCCCTATACACATCATTGTTTCACAATAGTTAGCTCAGCTGGTCTCTGCACAGACGTGTCATAGGAAAATAAATACCTGTTTGACTTGAAATCCCGTAGAAAGACGTTACAAATTCTTTTCTGAAACTAAGCGTCCATCTCGGCGATAAATTGAAAATCGATTAAAGAAAAATATCTTCAAAAAATATTCTTTATCGATATAAAATCGATATTCTTTTTATGAGCATTTTCATTTACAAAAAATGATTTGCTAAAAAGCTGCTTGGGCTTTCCCTACAGATAACTGTTTGAATAATGTGAGAGCAATGTTTAGAGTTTACACAATTAAGTTATAAAAGCACTTACAAGTAATAATTACATTTCAAAAAAATTAAATAAATAATAAAATAAAAATATAAATGCAGCAATAAGAGGAAAAGAGGAGGAAAACAAGGCTTAGATAATAAAGTTGAACTTTCTTACAAAGGGGTCATGATGTATTGAGGACTCGGATTCAAAGAGAAAATCCGAAATGCTTGTAGTCCTTGAAAAAATGTGGATAAGAGAAGCATTTGAAAATTAAATATTTGTTGAAGTCAATTTCGATTTTTTTAAGTCCAAAGATATTGTAGTTTAAATTCGAGTAAAAGCTCATGGAAACAAATAATAAATCGATTGTGATAACGACAAATGAACAGTTGAACTTTTGAACGGACAAAATGGCTTTTCCTATTCAGGAAAGCTTCAATATTTTTTCGAAGTTGCCGGTGCAAATGACGATGTTTTTGAAGTCATGAATATTCCCAGAAAATCAATTACGCAAGAAAAAGACAATACGATATTTCGGAGCAAATTAGGCAACTTTGGTATTTACTGTGCAAGAAGTAGAAACGAAAAAAAAAAAAAAACGAGCTTGTAGAAGTTTTATAATTTGATTCACGAACTCATTTTTTGCTGCATTAGGTTAGAACGAACAACTATCACCGTTATTAGCGAGTTCGACTCTATATCGAAAGAAAGAATGAAATCGGAGGTATTATTCTAACTATTGAGTAAAAAAATATCATCTGAAAAGAAAATCCATTTTAATCAGAAATAAGGTATTTTCCGCTAAGGAGAAAGAACCAGTGCTGCGGAGTGTGAGTCGGGTTGATTTTAGGATAAACGAGTCGGAGTCGGGAGTCGACTGTTTGAAATTTCGAGAGTCGGAGTCTGTCATTAAGACATTTTAATCAGTATCCAAAAATAAAATTAAGAAAACTTTAGATATTTACAAAAGGTTTCTACAGTTTAGAAATATGAACAGTTATAAAATGATTTAGAAAAAATAAAATAAGTTCGAAAATGCGGGCCAAAGTCGCCCGCGTTTGCGGTACATGTAACACAGTAACTTGAAAAAACAGTAGTTGTAAAATTTTTCCAAAGATAACCCTGTACATTATTTAAAAATAAAAATATTTTTAACAGTACAGGCAAATAAAATTGAAAAGAAACATATCATATATGATAATCCGCTATATTATCAGTTTAAGGTATCGTTAGCATTCTTTATAAGACCAGTACAAATGTGTAAAACAAATACTTTGTGTTAAATTAATATACTACTTCCCATTTTCCGTTTAGTAGATTGCATGACCGACTCCAACTCTTGGAAATTCAACTCTGACTCCTTTATCCCAAAATAAGTCCGACTCCGCAAACTTAGGCACAGTTACCGACTAGGGAAAGTGTCCGATTACAACTTAGAGTCTTTGAATTAAAAACCTTTAGCTCCCAAATCTGGTTCTTTTGTCCCAAAATGAGACTGACTCCGACTCCATGGTTTTTACTGTGAAATAATTACTAAATTTTTAATTTATGCATTCAATTTTTGCAGGAGAAATTCGGAGTACTTTTTGTATTTACATAAAGATATGCGCAGACAATTTTTTTTTCAGCAGTGAAAATTATTTGTTTAAGTTCACATTTTATTATTTTTATTCATTTTTGAAAGTGCTATAATTCATTTGTAAAAATAATGTTTCTCAACAAGGGAAAAACACACTTTTTTTTCGGTTACGATGTTTTTATTTTTTTTAATACAACTCAATTCATTTTATTTTAATCAGGGTAATATTTTTTACTAATATGTATTTCACATATAAAATAAAAGAAAAATAAATTGCAAACAAAAATATATTTCACTCTGTCTATTTGAAAAGCAAGTGCTTTTGGACGGTTTATTAGTTTTTTTTCGTTTTCTTTTTGAATGCGGTTAAATATTTCAGTCATGTAAATGCAATCAAAGTTGTAGACCGTTCCGAAAATTAATTATAAATATGATTTCAATTTCGAAAATATTACGAAGTTCAAAACTTTTAAATCACTAACATTATCATTCATACTTTTCATCACTCAATCTAGGTAGTGATTGGATATCAAGGATAAATCTGATATCCCTTATGCCAGAAATATTGTTTCAAACAAAACTTTGTAAGATATTGCAGCTGTTATGTTAAATAACGAGCACATTTTTAAAAAATATATATTAGTAGGAATGCATAATACATCGTAGGACTTGAGAAAATAGGATAACAGAAAAAGTTTTATAGAATTAAATGTAAGAGTTATCTGTTTGGATCTCAATAACCTTGCATTAATGTCTGTATTGCTTTAAATTTAATCCGTGCCAAAAATGAATTGGTAAAAAAAAAAAAAAAAAGTGGAGAAAAGATAACTGGATGGCGACTTATGTGTTGAAGAAGCTGCTATTATGTAAATTGCTTTCCTTCATAAAAGCTGTGGTTTTCATCACAGAAACCTAAATTGAAAGAAAGAAAATGGAAGCATATTATCGGTTGTAAGATAACAATAAGATTATTATTTATTTTTTACAATCACCTCGATTGCGCGATGTTGATAAAGACTTAAAGCTATTATTAGAGTTTAAATTAGCAATTTGTGTTTCACAAATTTTGTTTATAAAGTGTATTTAATGATAGTGATATTCACAAATTATCGTTCTTATTTATGATATCTTTTTGTCCTTTAAAAATGTTATCCCTTCAACGATGATGTAGGAAGATATCTGAAGCGTTAAGTTGAACAAATGAGACAATCAAATAAAGTGGGTATATATATATATATATATATATATATATATATATATATATATATATATATATATATATATATATATATATATGTACACATAGTTTTATTATTTTTCTTCCATATTTCAGTAATAAGGAGATAATGGAAGGTTTGCTCTTGTACTACTTAAAATGTAGTTTTTTCCGTAAAGGAAAGAATCAGACAGTTCTCAATTTAAATAAAATTAAACGTTTTGATTTTTATAAAGTTTAAACCGTTATGTAACCAAATGTAAGAGAAAGAGCTGTTTCATTGATTTATTGGAAAACCTTTAGTATCACAGCTTTGAATACACTACCAGTGTCTACTTGAAATTGAATCATACACATTCAATAGCTTATAAGTACTTGTTTAATTAACCTTAGTAAAATCCAAAAATAGATTAGTTATTTTTACAGTTATTTATATTTTTCTTCTCCTTAAACACACTGTATTCTAAATTATTCTAACTTTATACAACTGCTAAATTTGTCAAAAATATGGAAGGAAAAACGGTATGAATCTGCATTATGCTGAAACTTTAAGTATTAGTCTGTCACTTATTCAATGATAAACTGTCTGAGAGCCGTATATGTTTGCTAGCCTGGTATTAAATTTGAGCTGCTGTTTTCAAGGTCATGTGACTGGTAAATGTAAAAGAATGCTGGTAAACGCATTTTACTATTCATAGCTGCATAAGCGGCTCACCCTAATAAAACATTACTGTATGGCTCGTAGACAAATATTTGACCCAACGTGATCCAAAAGAATCTTAGGCCTATACACGCTGCCCCTACAGTAACCAATTCTCTGATACAATCAACCTAAAATTTCAGACAAGGTTGTTTGACGGGATAATCTTAAGAAGCGTAATTGAGAGTATTTTTTGAACAATGACACATGTTCTGTTTTTACAACATTTTTGTAGTACACTTTTTAATAAATATGCTGGAAGTTTTTTCTGTTAACTTTACATTACAGCAATATCGCATGGCAGTGTGAACCACTGGTTGATCTACGGTCTAATACCAGGGAAAGTTAGGGTTGTTTGAAGTCATTCGCGTTATCAACCGATAGTGATTCATAGAAACAAAATTTTTAGTAGTACCATATTGAGAGATTCCATTGACTGGTACTGGACAGCGAATCATTTCGTTGACATTACATTTGTAAAAATCAATGCGATGATTTCACAAGTATGCCCAAATGTGTTACCAATTGGCTCTGAAATATGCCCCGAACCTGTCTTCAAATATGTCCCCAATTTTAAATTTGACATATAATCTGAGCGGGATACGTTCAGGACCGATTTTTAGCATATTTTAGTGCGTGTTTTTTTTTTTTTTTTTGAACGAAGCACTCTCGGAACGCAAATTAGTGCACCTTAAGGACACTGAAAGACATTTTCTGAGTTAGTGCTTGAAACCTGTTTCCTATGTATAGTGAAAATTTGCAGCGTCGGTGAAAAACATTAATCTCCAGCACATATTTCAAATATCAATGTCCAAAACTTCGGTTGAATTGGCTCAGCGAATAGCCCAATAGGTCTTCCTTTATGGGGGGGGGGGCGTCCTATGGACTACACACTATTAACCACAACTAATGTAATAATTATGAACCAAGACACAAATTCTGGAAAAATACAAATTCTATACATTTTTTTTACTTTATATCATTCTCTTACTACCATAAATGCTATTATAAATTGTCATATTCAGTATGCGCATGTTTTAATAAAATCTTACGCACCCGCGAATTCATGAAAAAAAAAACAAAGTTTTTTATTAGATACGAATTTTTGATTAAAATGGAGAAAGTATAATGTTGAACTATCGGCTTTTGATGTATTTGAAACAAAAAATTAGTATGATTTTGTAAGAGCTGAAATGAAGACGCTTAAATTAATCATTAATCTTGTCTTAGCAGAAACTTTATTCGACACTTTGAAAGTAAAAATAAACCATTGAAATTGCAGTGCAACTCATTTGTTTATCTAATGTTCTTACTTCTTTTACATCGTTCTAAACTGCACCTTCTTACCTTTGATTCAATTACGCCACTAAACATATAAAGGCAATTTGTTGAATCAATATGATTTGCGTGCTCTTGAGGGAAATGACAATGGAATTTTGAGAACATTTACTTCAAATAACTGCAGCAAATTGTTTGTGGGAAAAAACAATTGCATTACTACCAATAAGTGCAGTGCTTATTTAATTAAGACAATGTAATTCTTCAATAAATCGGTAACGAAAATCGAGAGTTCAACAGGATTTTACTTCTTTGATTAAAAGGGACAATATTTGTACAGACGTTTGCATTTATCTACTGCTTATTTTTAAAAAAATCTAATCTTCACAAAAATATATTTCTTGGAAAAATATAGGAAAGGTTCAACCAAAAATAAAAAGAGAAATGTGAACCAGTATATAGTGCATGGTTCATTTGATGATGTTGTACAAATAAGCAATTTCTTCAAGTTAAAATTTGAATTATTAAATAAACTATTCGAACGTGTATTTACTTCCCCCCACCTCTTGTGTAGCGTAAAATTCAGCTACTTCTTATCTCCTTGCCAGCTGATCATTTCGTTTTCCTTCTGATCTTGGTTAAAATGATAATATTTGACCTTTTTGATTAAAGATATTCGTTTTCCTTCTGATTTATTGTCTACCCCCCTTTGCGTGACTCAGGGCTCTGACTTGTAGTTTGCTGTTTGGTTAGTTGTCGTCTCTTGCCGTTAATATAATATTTTTTCACTTTGATATAAACACCGGTGTCCACTCGAAATCATGAAAACTGTTATAAAGAAAAGAAAACGTTACATACATTACGTGCTGCCAACTTTCGATTTATTCTTTTTTTTTTTTTTTTGTAGTGTCAATATTGCGTTGACATATGTCTGTTTCTTTGACATATAACACACAAGGCAACTTCAATCTACAATTTATTTATTTTTCTTCATTCATATTTCTATAATCATATTATACTATTATTGTAGAGCTATCCAACATTAAAACAATAATTTTTTTAACCATAAACCATGAATAAACAATATGATTTAATCCAAGATTGCTCGCTCAAGGTATGAAATACCCATAGCCGAACTCCTCCCCCACCTTTTATTGGTAGTGGACGATTCCTTGAGTAGCTGATAAAAAGGCCTAAACCTTTAAGTTTTAGAAACGGCGGGGACATTCTAAAAGTAGTTTCTTTGGAATTGTTTTCTACGAGTATGTTATACCCTGCGCAAGTATTTCTGCTACAGTTTTGAACTGCTAGCAATCGATGATTCCAAGAGACTTAACATTAAAACTAGGATATAGTGAAGACATTGCACCTCCTGCTAAAAAAGCAAAATCATCGTACAAAAGGTGTCCTGAATGCCCCAATAAAAAAGACAAAAAACCAAATTTGTGTATGAAAAATGTGAAAAACACATTTATATGGAGCATGTGGCATATAGTTGCAAAAAAATGCTCAAATTGAATATAAGTGTTTCTAAAATACATTTTATAATTGTATTCATCTTTCATCTTTGTGTTTTTAACCTTTTAAAAAAATGAACTCGTAAATACGCAAAAACCTCCGTAGTAGATGACCTACGCAAGCATTTCCGTTCGTTTTGGTCGCGCGAGCAATTACGGGTTAAAGCAATTCCGCCATTACGCTTATATTCACCAGAACTTCGAACTCTTCGTCAGACACCTGAACGACCTTTATTGAAACCGTTCTATTGGTTGAAAAAGATTTTAACCGACGGTTAATCTTTCTGACCGAGGGTCAAATCGTTTGTGTTATCTGGACGTAAGGCTTCCTTCGAAACATGCCTGTAAGGTTGTACAAAATAAGTGATTTTAATCAAAACAATGAAAGTTCAAAGCATAGAAGCGAAATTTCTAGAACTTCCTCGTGTTTTTTTCATTCCATCACAAGATGTATGCGTTTTATTATAAGGCACTAAACAAAAGTCACAATGTTATTCGCAACTAAAGAGCTCGAATATGCTACCTTGCAGGGATCCATAAAATTGCCAAAAAAGGTAAAACATTGCGTTCCACGTGTACCATTTTGGGCAAAACAAGCACTTTCTCTTGTCTATTTTTTTTTATTTGCGTGATTCATCAATTTGGAATCGTTATCCACAACAACGTAACATTAAAAATATCTGCTAAAAACTGTGAGTACACATTTTATTTTTTTTGTTCTGAGTGAATTTGAATAAATATTATTTTTTTTCATATCAATGAAAAAAAAGCGGACTTAATAACATTGGCTGTACACTAGGGCCATGCTAAAAAATTACTGCTTTTTCCTTAACCTAATTCCAAATATTTAATTTCAATAACTTTATTATTACACCATTTAACTGAAATGAGCCGTATGCAAACACATATTCTTGAAAATATTTATCACAGAACGGATTGAAAAATCAAGAAAAACGCTAAGAATTTGAACAATAAAAATAAAGTTTAGAACTTTTATCGCTAAACTAGTGCGCCAAATTTAGTTTATTGCTCTGCAAAAGTTGCCATTATCGGTGGAAGAGTGTCGCCAAAAAAATTGTTTAGTCTTATTGTTTTAGTATTGTGTGAAATAATAATGTACCTTGATAAGATTTTGCTTATATCAGGTAAATGATTTCCATGACGAATGAATTAAATGTATGAAGATTTAAAACAGAACTGCCACTGCATTATCCGCGAGCATTTTGTAGATGATTTACACAGCATATCATGGCAGAATTTTATCATATAGTTGAGAAATTTAAACATATGAAACAGCGAGAATACTGATTCAAAGAAATAACTCAATTACATAAATAAAAAAATTTGTGTCAATAAAATAAAACAAAAACTATCACCTTCCTTCTCTTGATATGCAATCATATAGTCATAGAGTATTAAATGTTACTCTTGACTGTCTTACGGTCACCTATGTGACAAAAATGTCATCAAATGCCGGAAATGTCACAAAACCGGACATAATAAGTTACCAATGTATAGAAAACAACAGCACAAAATGAAAATATTGTTCGAAGTGACCCAAAAATTTATGAATATAGAATTCAACATCGTAAAAATGAGAAAATGAGAACACTTCAGAACAACTTATTTTGTGCTTTGCTTTAATTTCTTACTTTCGTAATACTTTTTGATTTTTGATCTATTTCTACATGGGTTAGAATAACCAAAATACATTAAAAACTCTTTTCAAGAGACTGAAGAACAAAAAATAAATAAATAAATAAATAAATCATACATACGAACAGAAATTTCTGTCATTCACTAAGCTTAGAAGCAATTTATACGTTACGGCGTGGGTTTGTTTTACCTTTTTCATCCGTCATTAGACAGTGACTGCAGCGACCCCTATAGTTTGTTGGAGTTGCGAATAGAAGAGGACGATATTTTTCAGCAAGTTCAAACCAACATTCGAGAGTAACGTCGAAAATGACTAAACCAGTAAAATAGCATCCATACCGAAATGTGAAATGAGCTTTGTACAATGTTGACAACTTTTTAAAATTAAGAGTAGAAAACTTTAACCAGAAGGTGCAATATTGAACCAGCTACAGTCTCTTTGATAAACAGTCTGTCAAACATAATAAAATTAATGAGCTGGTACAAAGTTAACCTACATGTCTCAATTCACCATAAATTAATGTACTAAACATTGAGGGAACAACTTATGCATAAAAAAAACTAGTTTTATGTTACTAAAATTTAAGTGATTTCAAATTAATTAAACATATTGAAAAAAAAAATGCCTTAAAATAACTTGCACAAATATCTTGAATTAATTGTTTTGTTTTACTATGTACATTATATGATTAAAAGTATTGGGACACTTTCAAAAATTTACATTTTTACGGAAGTCTCGAGGAACTAAAGACCAATTGTTCTGTAATTTTTTCACTTAAAAAGTATACTCTAGCTGTCATTTTCCAATAACAATTAAGTCGACTATTCATTTAGGAGACCAACAGCAAATTGAGGAAATAAATCAAGGTTTTTGATCATTTTTAATTGTAAATAGCTGGGAATAAGATATAAATTACAGAACTAAATTAAAAACCTGTTTAGAATTTATTTTTATATTTTCGTGAAAGTATTTCTTGTACTGACGGAGATATTAGCATTTCTTTCAAAAATGCAAATTTGTTTGAAGGTTTTCGGCGCATATCCCGCAGAGGTTCTCGTCAAACGTTACTAAACTTTCAGAATATTTGATATCATATTAGAGAAACATAATAAAATATGAAACTACAATTTAAAAAAAAAATAATGAAATATGAACGCTTAAAGGCATTAATTTTTCACTGCGCATGCGCGAAAGATAGCAATTTACAACGTTTATAATCCAAAGCTCAGATATCCTACAACTCATATCTTTAAAATTTAAAAAGTTATCAGCGATCTAATGAGCCGAATTTCAGTAATTCTTAGATAGGCGACGAATGGTAAGGGGTCGTTCGCAAACTGGCAACACTTTCCTGATATCGTTGCAAAGAGATTCAGAAGAAGAACGGATTATTTGCAATCACGATTCGTCATCTAGCCAAGAATTATTAAAATTCGGCTCATTACATCGCTGATAACTTTTTACATTTTAAAGATATCAAGGTGAAATTTTTTATGAGATGAAAGATATTTCCGGGCTTCGGATTATGATGGTTATAAATTGCTATTTTTGGCGCATGCGCAGTGAGACATTAATTGCTTTAAACGTTCATATTTCATTGAATTTTCAATATTTTAACTTCAAACTTTATTATTATTTTGTTTCTCCAATGTGCTGTCAAATATTTTGAAAGTTTAGTAATGTTTGACGGAAAACTCAGCGTGATATGAGCCGAAAATCTTTTTTAAAAAATTGCATTTTCGAAAGAAATGCTTATATATCTGTGGGTATAAGATGTACTTTCACGAAAATATAAAAAAAAATCTAGACAAGTTTTTAACTTTTTTCTGAAATTTATAGTTTATTCCCGGCTATTTACAATGAAAAATGATCAAAAACTTTTTTTTTTTGTTTCCTCAATTTGTTATTCATCCCTCAAATGAATAGTAGCCTTGATATTTGTTGGAAAATGGCAGCTGGAGTATATCTTTTATGAAAAAAAAAATCAGAGAAATTGGTGTTTTATTTCTCGAGAAATCAGTAAAAAATGTGAATTTTTCAAAGTGTCCGACTATTTTCGGTCATATAGTGTAGATCGGGATTGTTTAAAGCTAGAAGTAATTTTATTGTAAAAGAAAAACTCGGAAATGTTGAAAAGAGTTAACTCTTTGTATTATAACCACGGTTATTTCTTTATGATGTAAACATTTTTACAATGACTATAAAAATACTTCTCTGGTATTGCCAAAAATTTAAAAAAAAAGAAGCTTTTACTTACACATATTGTGATATTTTTTATACAAGTTCTTTTATTTCTTTTAAAATAAGAATATGACTTTTCAATATCATACTAATACCTTAAGTTCAAATTGCTTTCGAAAGAGTGTCTTTCTTCAAGTCAAAGAAAAAATTTGAAAAAAGTTACAAGACTCAATTTCTTTAATAGAACGAAAAGATAAGGACTTTCTAATGGTTCATTTTCTGCATAAGACTTTTTGAATATCCAAAAGGTCATAAATGAGCACATTTTTAGGTAGTTATAACGTTTCTTTCTCAAATTTAAAGGAGCAATTACTTCTAATTTTTTTCTGTGAAAAATAAACACAGACATGTTTTGCCTATTGTTAAAAAATATGTATAAAAAAAAAGGAAAAAATAAGTTTTTATTATACAGTTCTAACTACTACAAGCAATAGGTTATGATAAAATAAAAATATTCGTAACCAAGAAAATATCAAAGTATGTGTAAAACGTAAATATTCATATACTCTGAAAACATTGAATTAACTCAAAACAACTTTTTTGGTATTATATTTATACTTGTGGAGTTTTTTTCCCCGAGTCCCAACTGGTGTTTCTAAGTTTGTATTTATGTTTTACCTCACGTAAATGAGAAAATTTTTGCTCTTAACATCTTTTGTTTTCCAATCGGCTCCTGTGGCATTTTAATTGTTTACTTTTTTAATTTACGTTTTCTGTTTAAAATACTTATTGTGACCCTAAAAACACTAGTTTACGTTTTTCAGTGCGAAAATTTTAATGTTTGTTACACATGTATAAATTTATTTTTTAATTTTCCTATATTTTTACGGAAGGAATAAGACATCATAGCTTTTTTCTGTAATTCTTAACTTAAATGTGAGCATTTACAGAATCTTTAAGTGTCATTTTGTTTCCACTAATAGAAAGGCATTGTTAATATTTATTTATTTAAATTTTAAGGGTTTTTTTTATTTGCACAAAAGTTAAGAATATATTTAGAACCTATTTATTTTTTTTGACTCATAATTTTTTATTTCTTCGATCAAAAAAAAAATAAATAAATAAATAAATAAATAAATAAATTAATAAATAAAAAAATAAATAAATAAATAAATAACATTTTTGACTTACATATTAAGCACTAAATATATATTTAAAGTCAAATCTATTTAATAACAAATAATGCTGTTTATATTTGGTTTGTGCAATTCTACCTGCTTGACAATATTATCGTATAGAATCAGAGATAGAGTTTGTCAAATTATTTCCTTTGAACTGCTCCCTGTTAGTTGACTAGATTAAAGATTGTTTTTGTTTCATATTAAACAACTCTGTGGTTTAGATAGTTAAATAGCTTGGAGGCTAATAGTTAAAACGGTAGACAGAGGATTTAAAAAAATGTACTTTCAAGCTATTTTTTAATATATGTGATTTTGTTGGAAGTATGAAAACAAATTTTAAAGTTAACTTAATTTTTTCACTTTTAAAAATTATTTAAAACTCCAGTTCTTATGGGAAAATTTATGTGGAAAAAGTCTTCAGCATAGCATTGTAAAATAAAAGCACATAAGAAATATTTTTTAGACAATAAAAGAAGGAAGGCATTTTGTCACTGTGCATCATTCAAAATAAGTTACGGAATTGTTTATAACTCTTTATAAGCTGTCCGAAAAATTAAAGTTTAAAACATTCAATATTTAAAGCATTAAAGACTATGCACAGAACTTTGTCTTTTAGCATCCGAAGAGCCTAATGAATATTGACTACATACCAAAACATGGAAATATATCTCAATGCTTGGTATAATTATCTGCGGAAATTGTCCTTCAGATGGGCTGAAGTGTGCTTAGAGAAGTTCTACGTCAGTTTAAGAGCTAAAAGCCTTCAAAGCATTTTAGTTCAAATGAGCGTTGATAAAGTGAGCAGGTTTAAAGTTTGTTTATAGGGCTTTAAACTGTAAATACACAATTGGAAAGCATGGTGGATAAATCAGTAAGTAAGACTTCTAAACTCTACAAATGGGAGGAAAAAAAGATTGAAATTTTGAAGAAAAATGGTTTTACCAATTGAAGCTCATTGCAAATAAAATAAATCAATATATTGTTGTTTCATATGAATGCTTACAACTCATCTCTAAGTTAGAAAAGTTTTGGTATTAAAAAGCTATGCCGGCTGTCAGTGTAATTTTTGCGATACTTTTCAATATTAACATACAACCAATGCTAAATGATTGATATTTTGAAAATGAATCTCTGTAGAGCTAGCTTTCCTGTATTGTTACCAAAACTAGAGGGGGTGTAACTATTAAAAATATCTTGTTAACTTTAACGATTGCGTTGCGTTTTTGTTCTTTTGCACGGTTCACTTTTTTCTGCTCTTTCAAGTTTCAAACACTAACAAAATGAACAAAATGCCTAAAATATAAAGAAGTTACCCTTTTTTTGAATATTACTTTTTAGACGTAAAAGTTCTCTCAAAATTTTTAAAAGAACTAAAATTGTGTTGCAAAATATCAAATGAAGTATTTGATCATAGTAAAAACAATAAAAAATTGCAAATTCATAAATCATTTTCTTTAGCTCTTCAGTATTCTTGCTATTCTAATGAACTAATTTAAAGGAAACTTTAGCATGCACAGTTTTAAAAAGACTATTTTTAAAGTTTTGTTTCCGTTGGGAACTAATAGATTTCTTCATGGTTGAACAAGTATTGCTTCCTACAGGATGCCTCAACGTCGTTCAAAGTTTTGTATTTAAGTGAATAAGAAAAGTAGTCTGATGTCTTTAATTTTACGTGACACATAATATAGTTTTACAACTTAAACTGCTGATCGAAAGTGTTAATTACTTTATTGGTCGCAACAAAAAACCTATTTAATGAGGGACATTTAAAAAAAAAGTAACAACGTTTTCATGCTTTTTATTTTCAAATTAAAATGAATAAGTAAATGTTATGTTATTAAACCTATCGAAGAACATAAACAATCATTGCTCAAGGAATATTTACTAACTTCAACTATTTTATTTAAAATCATCTAACTGCAAACATATTAAATCCGAATCTCAAATCAAAATTTATCGTTCCGCCATATCAGCAACAGTGATATTCCCGCAAGCTGACAACTTAACAAGGATAGTCTAGATATCTTTCATTTTCAAGTAAATGTTCTTGTTCCACTGCGAGTTAGAGTATCATATTATTAGACGAGATCGTAAAGTGTATCCTGGGCAGTTATTTCCTAAAAGAATCAAATAAACTATGGAGATAACGCAACAGCAACGGAAAGACACTAATATTACATGAAAGCTGGAGGTTGATTTTATGGAAGCAGCAAGTTGTAAATATTTATGAGCAAGGCATTGCATAAAAGGGATCAGCTCATATTAGGAGTGGAAAATAATAACGTCATGTAGCGGGACGAAAGATAATGTACGGTTTATACATTTTTGATGCAGCAAAACGTGCTGTTTATGTTTAAGAGATGCAATGCGATAGTACGCTGGGAATAATGATTCATTTTACATAACAGCCTGCTTTATTGAAGATATTTCATAACAGTTAACCTTAGCACCATTTCCGGTTTTATGTAAAAGGTTAAGCTTTAATTGAACATAAAAACTGGATTGGAGCAATTTTTGGTACATTTTAGACAATGCATTCATGTACAAAGATAAATATGAAAGTTTCAAAGAAGCAGACGTTGTCGGAGCTTTTTTCAAATGATCCTTTTAAAAATCATTATAATTAATAGGATAACCTGTAGTGATTATAACTAATCTATCATGTTTGTGTTAAAAAAAGTTGGTTTACTTATACATATATAATATGAAGAACAACAGCGGGTTAAATCAGAACTCTTTTCAGATAATGCTTTATATAATTACATGGCACTAACTAATATTTATAAGGACGACTAATGCATATTTGGAAAGCATTTATCCAATTATTACTCGCAGAAAAATTATAAGTGAATTGATAAAATACTATTTTGGGATTGTGTGTGTTCGTAAAAAATGCAGATAATTTTTCCCCGTCAAAATTTTACATTGATATGAAAGCAAAAATTAAAGAAAGCGTGAAATATAAGGGTTGCCCATATGAGAAGTGGACAAGTTGAATAAAAATAATTCTTTTGATTTAAATCAAAAGAAATCGTCGTGGGCGTTGAAGCACAGGTCCCAGCGTTGCAGTAGCAGAACGATGCTTTTGCAGTAGAAAGATCGAGGCTGATTCCCGAGTAAGTCCTGCACCTTCTTTCACTTCATCGTCCGAATGGAAACGTTTCCCCTGTAATGATTTCTTAAATGGCTCAAAGATGTGGAAGTCACAGGTTGACAAGTTCGGACTATACGAGATGCTCCAAAACTTCTTAACAGAAAATTTGTTTAGGGTCGTCTAGGTTCTATGAGGATGATAGCGTGAACCGTTCTTTTATTCAGGTTGAGTTTGTCACTGATTTCAGGAGTCTAATCTTTCGATTAGCATGGATCATTATATTAACGAAGACAATGAATTCATTGGTGATCACGATGTTTGCTTGGCCCGGTCTCGGCAGATCTGAGTTTGTTTGCCGCCCTTAAACATACTACCGTGCTTTCCGGTCTGGATGCATCCATGGAAAGCACGACTTTTCTTTTGTGTAATTTCTTTAAATCGAAAACAGGTTTAATCTTTGAACGGCATCTGAGATTCATACCTCATACCACCCTTTATATATTTGTGCAGGGACGCTCTAATTGAATCATTCATTCCGATATCATTGCACTTGTCCACTTTTCATTTCCCTTATATATCTATTTAGACCTACAGCGGTTATAGTTAAAGTACCTTTATGAATTCCGAAAAAAAAATTAATGAATAAAATAATAAGGTATCATATCCTATACTGCTTCATAATTTGTGTATGATTTTTTTATTGAATTGATGAATACGTTTAATAGGCGGTAAAATCTGTACAAAAAAAATAATACAAATAAATAAGTTGTTTTAATATAAGTTATTAAAACAACATGTTCATAAAAGGACACATCTTGTTAAAATTATTTTAAAAAAATACATTCAACATCTCTTTTTAACGAAACAAAATTAATTTGAATTATTGTAAGCAAATGCCTAATCAAAACAGTACACAATGTTTATTAAATATCCCCCCAGAAAGCTGCAAGAAAAGTTTGAAAAACCTACGCTGATGATTTGAAAATAAGCAGCAAGTAAAAAAAGTTAAACTTAAAAAGTGCATTTTTCGTGATATAAAATCTTAAATTTTTATTATTTAAATGTTGTCAAAAAGCATAATTGAAACGGCTCAAAAAAAAGTTTCAAATTTTCACATAGTCACCATAATGAAATGCAATTTTTTAGTGCCTCCACATCACATTTAAGAGTAAATAGTAAGAAGAGTAAATATAGAAAATGGCATTTTCAAATTTAAACAAGTATATTAAATGTTTCAGCATTAGGAATCTGAAGTACCTGCAGCAATAATTAAAGGTATTGCCTAAATATACCAAAACCCTTAGAAGTGAAGTAGAGTAAGAGGATTCACAGCATAATTTTACTCCTAATTAGTTAAAACCGATGTAGGCGAATTAATTTTATAGATATTGTTTATAAAATAAGTATCATCAGTAATTTATCTAGTAGCTCAATAGACAAAGTTCCACAATTCTCCAAGTAAAAATTTGATTTGGTATCTTATTTCAGTTGCAAATTTATTTATTGCTTGTCATTAAGTGAAATTAACGCGTTTGATGTGAAAACGTTAATTTCAGAGTGACAAAATTTTTAAATTTGAACTTAATGGGACAGAATGAATTTTAAAAGAAGAAAAAAAAAGAAAAAGAAATCCCGTTAAACCATAACGTCGAGTTTTTATCTGATAAAAATATTATATATATATATATATATATATATATATATATATATATATATATATATATATATATATAAAAAAAACGCAAAATTTGGCATGCACAAAAAACCCGAAATAGTATTACCTGGTTTTTGTTTTATAAAACAACAAAACATTTCAGATGTGCACACTTGATTTAAATCAGAAAAAGTCAGGAATTCATACATGTTTCCATTTTTTGAAGTGAATCTGCTATAGCGAGGGCTATAAAATTTTGATCTGCAACCTTTCTCTGCCAGAGAAAAGACGTAGTTGTGTTCAATTGATGCAAAAAAACAATGAATAAAGAATAAGAAGTTAAAATACTTTAATTTTTTTGATGTAGTCAAAAAAACAATGAAGAACAATATTAAACATACCTTTGTTGATAAAGTTACTTTTGTTAATAAAATTTAACAAATTAATTAAAAGGCTGAAATTAGGCAAGCATATATTTGTTTATTTTGGGCATTTTAAACTTTTCAAATAATTCAGGTGTTCGAAAATTTATTCGATTTAAATCAAGTCATCAGTTCATTAATGTTATTCACACTGCTTAAATTTCAAGTCTTGAAATAAGTTTGTAAGCATCCTCATATATAAAATAGGAGTTTCACTGATTGAGTAACGCTGACGTCATAAACAATAAAACTCGCTTCACGGCATGATAAGTTGATAATATTTTTTGCCAATGTTTGACATGCAGATAAATGCTTTATTTTAACAGGACTGAACTAGATCCGGTAATTTAAAAGTTTTTCTGGTAAGACTCATTTTTATGATAATTAAGAAACGTAAAACGGGTCAACAATGAACGCTATATACTGGAGTTTAGAGTTAATCCACTAGAGTTAGGGTTAAAATTTCAAGTAGAAAAATTTCATGAAACAGGTTTCGTTTAACTATAGTAGCAATTTTCAACCGTGATACCTTGACGGACGATTTTTTAGTTTACTAATAAAACTAAATTTAAAATTACTATTATTTTTCATTGTTTTTGGCAGCAATTAAAAAGCGAGTTTGGAGTATTGTTTGGTTTCTCGGCTGTTTATAATATATTTTCTTCATGCAAGAATATTGTAAATGGGCCTAAACCAGGCGTAGAAAGAACAAGAGAGGAGCGTGAGAATAAACGTGCGATTGACGTGATAATTCGGAATGAAAAGAAAAATAAAAAATAAAAATTTAACTTCTATCGTGCGTCTTTACGGCACACATTTTTTTTTATTGTATATGTATTTACGCATACATAGACGTTACAATATTGCATTGCTGTATAAACATGGAACTACAAACCTGTCCTTTAATCACCCCCAATGGTCTAATTATCCTCAAAGTTAACACACCTTATTGAGAGTACGAGGCGTAAGAGGACTTGCTATAAACCGATGTTCGAAATTTGTAACTTAATTTACGCTACAGCTTTCTCTAATGATTAGGGGAATGCAATGTTTACATTATTTGATAATCCAAAGACTACGGGTGCATGTCTTAGTTGATAAACTTGAAGTGTAAACACAAACGCTGGTTCTAGCGAACGGAATTACGGTATCAATATTGTTAGTATATTTAGAATTACTTACACTGGTGTTAAGTAAAATATAGAGGGTATTCCATTTTAACTGCAAGACCTTTATTTTCGCAACCGTTAGTCCTAGATACATACTTCCAGTTGCAAAAGTGTTCGAAATTAGATGCAGACTTAAAATACTGAAAGTTTGAAGTAAAAATAAAAATGAGTAAAACAATACAAATTTAACTTTTTATACGGGCCCCAGGCCCCTAACTTATATTTAAGGAAATTATCTTAATTGAAAAAAAAATACAACACAAAAGTTTTAAATTAGTACGACCAATTTTTACCGAGATATGAAATGCTGCTTTTTGTGACTTTCACCACTTTATATTCGCCGTCAGTAACACATTTTGGGTGAAAATATAGCAGTTAACAAGTGTTTTAAATTTATATCTGTACAGAGTGTGTTTTTCTAACCAAGTCTTTTGTCACCAAGTTGAAGACAAAACTTGGTGACTAAAAGGCTGGCGATATATCGCTAAGTGTCCGCCAAATTATAACACCACTTGAGTTTACATCGAAATTATCAATGATTTCCCATCATAAAAGGGCAAAATACCCCTTTAGAAACACCCGAATGCAACCAAATGGGGAGGTGCACAACTAGACTTCATTAGGAGTCTACGTACTAAATTTTAATTTTCTAGTACATACCGTTCTTGAGTTATGCGACATACGCACATTCATACGTACAAACAGACGTCACGAGAAAACTCGTTGTAATTAACTCGGGAATCATCAAAATGGATATTTCGCGTGTCTATATGTTCTTAGGCACTTATCCATGTGTGGTCGAGTCGGAAAAAAAAACTCAACATTCATTCGGGGGTGAGCAAAATGGAAATTAAGGACGATTTTTGAGTGAAATTTTTTTCGCGAATACAATACTTCCTTGTTTGTAAAAGGAAGTAAAAAGCATGAGCATTCGTGCATTTATGTAGGACAGTTCTGTCCCATGAAAAAGAGGGTAGATTCAATCAAACTCGTTACCTGATCTGTGGTATTTTTTGAAAACTAAACTAATGTTGAGTAAAGAATATGTAACGTAAAGAAGAGTTTTTGAGAATTCCACGTGTTTCCAAACGTTTGTGTCGTCTTCCTCATTGTTTAAGGTTAATACTGTGAAAAGTTGCTCTTTAGTTTAGTGACATTACATTTTACTCTCCAGATAGTCAACAAATACAAACTATCTGGTTTCAAATAGTTAAACTTATCGCGCAGAAAGCTACTGAATAAAAAAGGAATTTTGCTGTCCAATTTACTGTGTAATGTGCAATTGAGGTATGTACATTACCTCATAAAAGTAAATGGAAATATCAAAGTTTAATTTACTAAGTTTTGTTGTAAATTTCTCATACGTGAGTATTTAACATGAAGTCAGTGCATTATTGACAGGTGTATATGCATTTTCTTTTTAAACAATAAAAATTTACACTTGGACGATTCAGAGGATCTCCTGCGACTTAAGGGCCACATATTGAGCATTGTGAGGGTAAAACTTCCTAAACTTCTAGACCGATATTGAGTAATGTGATTATTTACCTACACCAACCTCATGGGGTGATAAATAGGGCGTTTCTATTTACCCGCCAGCCTCTGGGAAACATGTTTTGATTTGCTAACGAGCAGTCATGAAGATTTTTTTCATACGCAGTTGCACTCGCACAGTATAAGTCATGAACACAATTAGTGATTGCAATAAGGGTATACCGAATACCGGTATTTGGAGCTATTTTGCAATTTCGTTATACCGTTTTTTGATGGGGTGGAATACCGGTACTTTCGGTATTAAATACAAATGATTAATCGTTTTCATTTAAGAGTTTTCAATTTAAATAATTAGATATCTACTGCTATTTTGAATATACATTTCCTTTTTGATAAGACAGTTCCAAAATAAATTGATTGATGTAAAAATTTGGCTTTAAAAGCACGAATTCATAGAATATCAATGAATAAAAGTAGCTGGAAGTTTACAAAATATAGTTTTTATCATCAGATGTGTGATGAATTGCACTTTCGTGAGTTTATGTGTGAAAAACACTTTTTTTTTCTTCTCTATATCCTCGACTTACCTTCTAATGAAAAATAATTTTAATCACAATTACGAATGTGTTTGTGCTATGGAAAAACGTATTTCAACCATTAATTTCAGCAATCCTTCATTAAATGCTTTTTAATATTTGTCTCAACTGTACTGAATTTTCAGAGAAACTTTTTCTTATTAGTGTAACAAACAGTAATTTAGTATCACTGGTATTAGAGTGCTGCTCTGTCTAGCTATTTAGCTTTATACCAAGTGAGATAATATTTATAATACCTTGAACATTGAAGAGGTAACGCATAATCGGTTGAAACATATTTTCAGAAATTTACATAATTGTAAAGAATTTCGAAAAAAATAGAGATAAGAAACGAAAACGGAAAAAAAGAAACTAATAAGATCAAATGCATCGTAAATTTTAAACCGAAGAGTTAAAAACAGCACACACAAACCTATTCTGAAGAGGTAATCGTTGAAAATGATGTTAGTACTGGAATAGAACTGTCGCTGGAACAACAGTTGTTATGTGTAAAATGGTAACTGTTTGTTTTATAAAATGAGTAGTACTGATCGAAAAGAAAAAAATTGTCCACACTACAAAAAGAGAAACAATCACACTCACAAAAATGATTTTTTTTTCAAAACTAACACGTTAAAGAATGAATTTTAAGGACTTCCAGGCAACTATAGAGCTTAGTGGCAATTAAACAGTGCATTATGTTTCTTGTTATCATTGCTTTTTAACTATGATATTTGTCCCTTAATTTTATGTTGGTCACATCAGGTAAATAATGCACTTTTTGCACAAAATGATAAAATATAGCAACGAAATGTTACGACTTTTGAATACTTTTTGGGAAATTTCTGATACCGGTATTTTACCGGCATTCCGGTGTCACGTTTAAAAAATACAGAATGCCGGTATTGCATTTTTGCACCATTACTGCAATACCTAAGCGCAATGCACTAAATTGTATACATTAATTTATCTGAAAGAAAGGGAAGGATATTAAGTCGAAACATCGAAATTTTGTTTCCATGCATCCCAACTGACCCAACTTATGATTATCCGTTGAATATGAACATAAAATACACTATAGGGGTAAAGGGGCACATGCGATTTTTTTTTTCATTTCTTTATTTTTCAAAAAATATTATCAATTTTTCAAAGCGAAAGCGTCCCCATGATTGAATACACTATTCTTTGTGTCCTGGATTTTTCGTGGATGTTTTAAAAAAATACTTCTTTACTTTATGGTATTTTTAAAAAACGTCGGCAGTTGTTCACATGTTCCCCTGGAGAGAGGCACATATGAATGCGGGTAAAAAATGCATTAGAAGCATCATATTTTAAAGGAAAATTCTACAATATGAAACATAAACATAAATGACAAATACTTTAAAGGGTTTGTAACCTATAATGCGTCAGCTTCAGTTATAAAGTAACTGTTTCACTAAGAAATTCTTTTTTCCCGAATATATAACTGCTCACTGTCAAATTCTAAAGTTTCGTCGCCTGTTCTGATCACTGAATAGACAAGAAAAAAACTTTTATGACTACATAATACAAAGAATTGTTTGTTGTTTAAAAGTCATTCAAAATATATTCTGCTTTAAGCTTCATACATTGTTTGAAAATGCATTTAAAAATGATTTTGAACTTCAGTTTTTAATGAAATGAATATAATTTGTGTCTTTTCACTTCCTGGAAGTATTATATAACACTAAATTATAGATCAAATATTTAGAAACAAAAAATTAAAAAAAATATATTATAAATATTTATTTATTTATGTTTATTATATTTAAAAACAATTAACAATAAATTTACAAACTGATTATAGTAAAATAGTAATTATAAACATTTACACATTTTTAACACTTTCAATATACTACAGTATATAATAATATTAGCGAGAGCGGCTAACGAAACTTTTCACTTGTGCTCCTAGATGTTGTGTTCACAAGTCCCACATTGTGTATTTCAGAGCTAATTCTCAAAAATAAGTAATTTTTAATTTACTAATAAACATTTAAATATTGTCATAAATTTACTTGAATGTTCATACGATGGTTCGTAATAGTAAGATTTAGGTTGGTAATTAGTTTTAAAGATGTTATCACGTGAAGAAGACAGTGATAACATTTTTTCCACACCTTCGAAAACAAAGAAGTTGCCACTGCAGAAATTTAAACTGACTCATTGCTCTAAATGATTGTCCAAGAGGTACAAGTGGTACTGTCCTTAATTGAGAATTTTTCCAGTTTTTTTTGCTTGAAGCGATCTTAGTAAAACATACTATATTCACATGTGCTCCGTGTTCACAGGAACTCCCTTTTCCCCTGCGTGTTTTTTTTTTCTGTAGAGACTAACATTCACTGTTAAACTTAAAATTTGTGAAGACTAATATCTTGCATCAATTCCATAATTTCATAATAATAATTTTTTTTTTTTTGCTTAAAATTACGCTTGAATCTTGTTTTTATATGAATAGCAACGAAAGATGCATTTTTGGTTGCATACATTTAATTAATATTATTATTAACTAAAATTTTAAACGCGTTTTTTTCCATGGTTCAATTTTTCTCGATTTTTTGCATTCAAACCCTTATAAGTCACGGTTTGATAAAGTAATGAAATTTGGAGCATATTTTTTCCAAACAGTTTATTTTAATTCTTGTCCGGCAAATTTGGAAATAACGGTAACTGCAGGAAATGTGATTTTAAAAAAAATGAGTTTCTTATTTTTTTATGAATTAATATTTTTGAAATTGCCGAATAAAAATTAAAGCTTACATATTAAAGCATATATATATATTTTTATTTTTTTGAAAAAAAAAACAGTTTACCAGAAACACTTTTTGGGATTTAAAGCAACACCTTAAAAAATAATTTAACTTAATTTTTTTTTAAATATTTGTGTTTTTATTTTTATTTGTGAAAAATATTTTTTTTCCAAAATTGTCCCATTACCCCTTAAGAAAATATTTTCGTGATGCACGATGCCACAGTTGACGTTTCAGTGCTTCTCCTCCAGCTCAAGTCAAAACTCTACAATACTTACTAGCTAGATTTTTTTTTTTTTTCAGTTAAAGCAGATATTTTAAAAGTAACGTTTTTTTAAAGAATAGCATTATAAATTACACAATTTTGCGCAAAAAACGAGAGAAAAAAAAGAGTTGAAATAAAGAGAGAGAGAGAGAGAGAAAAAAAACTCGTTTTAACCTAAATTAAAAAATGCATCAAATTAACTACAAAATGGTAGCAAATATTAATCTTTATCGTTTTGTTAAAACCGTAAAAAATAAATGTTTATAGCTGAGTCAAGCATTTCTTACTTTAAAACTTTCTACAATGGTAAAACAATTCACTTGTATTCATGAGTTTAGAGACATACTAGTGAAAGCCATGAATAAAAGATTAACTGTTTGGTTTAAGGGTCAGAGAATGTGAAACAGATGTTTCTCAACACACTTCCCTAAAAGTGGACTGCTTTAAGTACATTAACACACGAAGTGAATATTAAAATGGAAAACCTCTGTGAATTCATATTACAGTAAATTGAAATTTTACATTGAAGTTAGGCTGCTCTATTTTGAGCCTCTACGGTATAAAACTTAATAGTAATTTAAAAAATGAATGCTTAAAAACATAATATTAGTAACGTTAATGCGTTTTGTGTATCATGAAATAGATTGTTTTTTCTCTGTGTACGCGTGTTACTTACGGCCAAAAAAAAAACCAACGGCATGGTATAGAAACATGAAATTTGGTACAAACATTAAGTGTATGCCAACAGTTTTTAAAAACGTAACTGAAAAAAATGTTTTTTTTTAATATTCAGTTTAAGTTTTAGGACTTTATATCTACTAGAACCTGCACTTAATTTTATGTTAATGCATTGTTGTAAGTAGCAAAATTGTATTTTAGTAGTCTTTGAATTGTTAAGAATTTGTAACAATGAACTGTTTTTCAAAAGTTTAGTTGAAGGTGAAAAATAAGTATGCAATGTGTTGTAAGTTATTCTATGTAAGTAGTGAAACAATGTTGAAACTGTAAAAATAAATACGTTTTATCAGCTGGATAGGTATAGAGAATGTATTCTTAGACGATACCGAACTTAAAATGGCTTGTTTTTTGTACACTATCATATTTTTGTAATTTTTTTTTATTTTTTAACATTGGCTACATTCCTCCATTTTAAATGGTTGAAACTGCAATTGAGGTACTGAGAAGCAAAGGGATGCAAGTGAACATTTTCACGTTTCGAGTAAAACGCGTTTAACGATTGGGGCTCCTAGGTAGGCTTTCATTGAAATTTGTTTCTTAATCATGCTGTATAGCAGTAACTACCAGGGCTACTAGTACCATATCTTGCCTCAAGACAGAGGAGAGGTTCACCTACGATGTGTACTGGTTATCTCCAAAGTTTTAATTTTGCCACTTACATCCCTTTCCTTCTCACTGCCTCAATTGATGCCTGATAATTAAAAAAAAAAAAAAAACACCTTGTTAATGTGACGGCTATATATCCTCTTCAACTTTTAGGCGTTGTATTTCAGTAAATTTATAAATTTATACTTTTTATGAACGCTGAAATAGATTAATTTTTAATTTAGACGCTACGTTTGTTTAAATGTCAAAGCGCAAAAAAGAGTAAGCAATTACAATACATTTGACCCCAATACGAAGTTTTGAATCTGAACTGTAAAAAATATAACTAAAAAGTACAAAAAACTTTTATGAGTTATTCTAAAATTCCAAATTTTTAAAATGTTCCTCCCATATACACTTTTGTAGTATACGCTACTTTCCTTCAAATGATATAATAAAGTTAGCAGTAACTTATTTTTTTGCAATTAAACCTGTCCGTCAATCTTTCTCTCCTTGAATCAATCTTTCTCAATCCTACCTCCCCCGGATGGTCAATATCTCCAAACTCCAGACATATCGTCGCCTCAGAGCAACAGTAGGATATCTTAGTGGTATTCCGTTAATTAGATGTCTTAGTGTTGCTCTGAGGCGACGATGTATCACTTTATATGCAATAAATTACATTCACCAACTTGTACTTTTATAATTATTGTCTTTCTAAAACTAAATTAAATATTTATTTTTCCAATATTGCCTTTCCATCATAGAGACGTTTTAAATCACTGTCTGAAATAGCACAAACAGTGCTTGATTTATGCGGGGCTCATTCGCTGTTCGACTGCTCTGCTATTTTAAATGTCTGATCTTTGGATTATTTCGACTGAAACTATTAATAGACGTTATCAGGACAATGATATATATTTTTAGGAATTGTATATACCAAATATTTCTGATATGCTAGAAAATTATTTTTCAAGTAATCTGTTTTTCCCGGTGACTTAGATGTCACTTCTTCTTTTTCTGTTTTTTTTTTTTTTTGGATGATATTCCTCGTTCTTGATTCTGCATTCTCGCCGAATGTCTCATATGCATTATTTTTCGGTTCCTTGTATTTCGACTAGTGTTTTTTATTTTAACCCTATCCAAGGGTTGTCTTGCAATCCGACCTTTATGGTATATACGGCCAGAGATTTTCTAGTGAACGTTTGCTCACGAATAGTCTGTTTATTGTTGAGTACCGTTACAATGACGTAAAAATTGCATTATAACCTTGTAATTGTTCCATTCAACGTTATCTCAACGTATGCATTATTTACATTGATTATTGTTATTATGCATTATGTTAGGTAACGGTACCAGTAACAGAAAAGGATCCAGTAACAGACAGTCGTAAGCTTGTATTTAAATAATAATAGTTTTAGGCTGGTAAAACTGATGTTGCTGCGACCTATGAATACGGTGCAACCATCTAGTGTTAATAGAGTGAGTTTTAGAGCTAGTTGGTATTTACAAGGCAGTGGTGGAAGGTTATGAACAGCCGACATGAGGTCTGCTAACTTTTCATATTCATTTTAATTCATAAGATTTTCAATCTAAAAATTAAGAACTTTTGCGCATTTTGAAGAGAAAAAGGCAATTTTGTTCATAAGTTATTCTTTCCTTCTCCTATTTGTTACTGGATATCATCTGATTCTTCAATGTCTGTTACTGGGGGTGAACTTGTTTTCGAAATTGGGTTAGTTAAAATATAATTAAGTAATTCAGAGGATCCAGAAACAGCCAAGCGTTAGGTGAGATGCCGGGGAGAAAAATATTTTTAAAATTCTAAATACATTAAAATGCTCAGAAAATTGAGATGACCTGAGAGCGATGTGTTAAGCATATTTGTTACTTGTGCCGGGTGGATATTGGTATTTGAAGACCAGTTCTCTCTGTTGAAGTCTTCTCTGTTTAGTTTTATTTTTGGCAGTTTTTATTTTGCACTAGTGCATTTGTTAGAATTTGGATTATGTATTTTAGAAACTTGTGTTTTTCAAAAGAACCTGATCTAAGTAATGCATATTCAAATATACAGCATATAAGGACATTCATTACAAAAACACTTTACGAATATGTTTCTCTCATTTAGGAGTAGCAAGAGATAAAAACATTTATATCAATATATGGGATATATACAGTGCACAGGTATGAGTCTTTTGTTTTCGAAACGATACAAATTATTGCATAATGCTAATATATTCAAAAGTTAGAAGCAAATTTGCCTGGATTTGAAGCAGTAGAAACACCTAAAAAAGGGTTCATTAGGTTTGGTTTCTTTTCTAAATGTTCCTCTTTATATAAATAAGATTTCTTTTCTTTCACGGGGGATCCCCGTGTCATTATCTAAGGATTAAATGAGTACTGTAGTAGCAAATTGCAATTTTATTTTTCTCCTCTTGCTTTTGTTTCTTTCATTCTGCCGCTACCGCAAACTGGATAAAATTATTTCGTGTTAAAGAGAGCAAATTACTGAAAGCTGCATATATATTTTTCGTACTTAGTTTGAGACAATAATTTGCTATAAGGGGCTAAACTGGAAAAAAAAGTAAAATATGTTTGAAAAATATACTTTTGATTTTACATTCTTAACTGCCTGTTCAGATGATTTAACTAAATTTACTCTACTCTTGAAGTAATACAATTAATTTTAGTTTACTCTTTATAGATATTATTTTACGAGAAACCAATGCAGACATAACTTATATATATTATTTCCATAGTTTTTTGTTACTGAGCGAGATCTTTTTTTAATTTCTCGATCAAATTCCATGATTTAATCTTAAAAGATCCAAGATCTAAAAATTGTTTTTTTTTTCTTTTTTGGTCAAAAAATTTGTTTTAAAGCGCCGAATTTAGTTGTTCGGTTAAATAAAAGTACGTGAACCTTGCGTAGCGACTGACAGAGCTGAGTAGCTCAATCGGTAGAGATCTTCTTCTTTTCGTTTAGACCAATAAACCGATGAATAATTCCGATTTTTAAATATTTTTCTGATTTTTTTTCCTTTTGTTTTTTGCTTCTTTTGTATGCGTTTGGAGGGAAAGAGACGACAGCGTAAAATAAATGAATAATTAAAAAACGCATGTCACATTTTATACACTTAAATGTCATGTCTCTGTTAATTCGCAGTGTTCATGTGTACGTATCACATGTATCTTAGTTAAACCCTTGACGTTTATGACTAGCACTAATCAAAAAATTATTTATGATACATATGTACGTATACAGTATGCTTTTAGAGCATGCATAAGTCCAAGCGTCCTCATCTGCAATTTTTAAGTGTCCCAAATCACAATATCGAATTTCCAAACTAAAAAGAATTTATGCAATAAAGCAATGCTACGATCTCCTATTGGAAATATTCTCCTTGCTGTTACACTTTAGTAAATAATCTAAACTATGATGATCATATCACACATGAAACGGTTTGTTATTAATTCAGTACAGTGAGTCAATTAAATTTGCCTCGTTAATTAAAGAGGAAAGGAATGTTTGCACAACGTCATTCCAATTACACTCGACTATCAAGGGACTATCTTAATGTTTGTTTTAATCGGTTTCGTCAGTACAGCTTTAACAGTTCCCCATTATGAGTTAAAGTCAATATTTTATCTTTAAAAGTAAATTTTTTATCCAAAATCAGTAATTTTTTCAGCAAGAAAGAAGTTTATTAGAATATATAAAAAAAAACATACTAAATTATGTTATGACTAGAAAATAGCCCATCAAGATATGACGGATGAATATTGCTTCTACATTTGAACGGAGCAATTGCCTGTTTAATGATATTTTGATTGTTGAAATTTTAACCCTAACTCCAGTGAATGAACCCAAAACTCCAGTAGATAGCCTTCATTGTTGACCTCTTTTTCGTTTCTTCTTTCCCCTGCAATGACACAGTCTTATCAGCAAAACAGTTAAGTTACCTGATCCAGTTTAGCCTTGTCACAATAGAGCATTTCCCTGCATTTAAACATTACCAAACTACATTATCAAATTAGCATACCGTGACACGAGTTTCATTGTTGATGACGTCAGAAGCGTTATTCGATCAATGGTTATTATATACTCGTATATGAGGATAGTTTTAAAATTTGAGAGCTAGTAACTTCATTTGAACTATCTTTTATAGTATTTTTTTATGATAACATACTACTACTCAACCCCTCCCCCTTGTGGCGTTTTTCTAAAGTTATAAAGAAACGATTTAAATTGTACGTTTAACAAAATTTCAGATGAACGTGTATTATAGATAAGTTTTTGGTTATTTCGTAACATTTTTCTGATGTTCAAAAGCGCAAAAAAAAAATTCATTTGCTAGGCTTTGCTACACTAGCGTAACCAGAATTTTCACGGAAGGGGCTTTTATTACAGTTATTACTTGATGTACATGTATTACTGTGCTTTAATAATTAATATTTTCCCTCTATTAATGCGTTAGTATTAAAATAAATTGTAGATTTTGAGAGCAAAAATTCCAATCTAACGGAAACATATCACATTTGTTGAGAAACAATAGTTTAAATCATAGAAAAATATGTATTGGTCCATTCCACGAAACAGTAATCACTTTGTTCCGCACATGACGGTTCATGTATTTTATTTAAAAAAATAATTGTTAAAAAAACTAATAATGCAATATTTCACTTAAGAAATCACATTCCTTCGTAATTTGTTAAGCAATACAGTTTTTGTCATTACCATTTTAACTTATTATTTCTAATGAATTATATGAGGTTCCACGTGCGGGACAAAATTACCGTTTTCCGTGGAATGTTTCTATACTACTTTATATTCCAGCAAACAGAGTAAATCAAACAATGGCGTAAAATGCTCAAACTTGATTTTAAAATTTGGCATAAAAAACTGACAATTTCAGTTCTATGTAACTTTGAACGTCCAAACGTGAACCACTACCAAACGTGAGGAATAATGCTAATTCGATTTTTACTATCTCTTTTACAAAAAAAGAAGTATTGTATTTGCAAAAATTTTTTTCCTCAAAAATCGACCTTAATTTCCATTTCACTCACCCCTGAATGAATATTGAGTTTTATTTTCGACTCGACCACACGTGGATAAGTGCTTAAGAACGTATAGACAAGAGAAATATCCATAATGACGATTCCCGAGTTAATTACAACGAATTTTCTCGTGACGTCTGCATGTACGTATGTATGTATGTGCGGATGTGCGTATGTATGTCGCATAACTCAAGAACGGCGTCCTAGAAAGATGAAAGTTTTTGGTTGCATTCGGGTGTTTCTAAAGTACTTTTGCCCTTTTTTGGGGTGAAATCATTGTTAATTTCGATATAAACTCAAGTGGTATTATTATTTGGCGGGCACTTGGTGATATATCGCCATTCTTTTGATCACCAAGTTTTGTCGCCAAGTTGGTGAAAATTTGGCGATTTTTTTTATTTTTTTAAATCTGTCTCAATTTGGATACTGTTGGTGATATTTAGAGAGTAAACTTTTGAATCAAGTTAAAATTAACAGTAGTGGGAAATGACATTAAAAAGGAAGTCATGTAATGCACACATTATTTAGTTTACTAATGCATTAAGTAAATTAAACCATTTAAAAATGAGATCAGACAAATATACCATGATTGTTCTTTGTATAATGCAGATTTTATAATCGGTTTTATATAGTTACTACGACTCGTTGAATAAAATATAAGCTCAAGATCCATTTTCTTCGGAATAGCTATTTGATATTTTTTGCTCTGACATTTTTTCAGACAAAATGATTGAAACCATCTCTAATCGATTGGAACTTAACCTGACGTAATTTCTAACATTGAGTTATTGCTGGCAGCGGTCAAAAGTCATTTAGGCAATCAATCTTACACGGGATGAAGTGCGACGGGAGTTTATTATTGCAAAATGCAATCCATTAGTCTCGGAACCGCGTTATTATATGCTCGTCAATCACCGAAAATGACGAGAAGAGGCAGCATTTCTAAACTTTTCTTAGATTCCCAAAATGGAGTCTTATTCATGTGGAGTCTTATTTATGTAGAATTTAACCAGTTCAATTTAATTACACGATATACACAGAAAATGAACAGCAGAAGGAAGAATTTGAGTTCGTTTCCTTTAATGTCATTGTTAAAAAGTAAATTTCTAATATCAACTACTCCTACATTTTACTCAGATACTTGAGCTCCATTAAAGGTAATTGTAAAATATTTGATATTGTTCTTATTTAAAAATATATCATGGTAAAAAGAATGACTTTGTTTGCGGTTTAGTTTCTGTAAAAAAAAAAGAAAATTAATTTGAATTCTGAAATTTTAATCCAAATTATGTTTTTCGCAATCACGAACTGAGACAGGACCCTACTCGTTGGAGTTATTGTTTCTAGAAGCGGCTCATGTTCGCCCCCCTCCCAAGCCTGCCTCTCCTCCTACGTGTGCATAGTTGTGTGTGCTGTGTAGACCTGTGTGTATGCACGTAGGCGTGTGTGAGTGTATGTGTGTGAAGTCGTGAGAACAATAAGCAATCGTGATTGCTCAAAAAAAAAACTTTATGCTTCTACCCCCCCCCCACACTCTTTTTTTGAGTTTGTAATATACTTTTCAGGCGGATTAAATAATATATTTATTGTAATATATTTTGTATATATATATATATATATATATATATATATATATATATATATATATATATATATATATATATATATATATATATATATATACCATTCTTTTATACTTTGCTCTACAAGATTATAGTCAATAAATGATCTAGATAGCAGTTTTCTAATAACACATGAAGGTCACGAACAGTTCATACAGTGCAAATTGTTACATTTTCTGAAAACTAAGGATAATTCAATTACTCTTTGATTTTTATTTTAAACTAGACGTTATTTGTATGAAAAATAAACTGCATAACACAATTAAGCTAGAAGTTTTGCTCGCGCACTATAATGAGTAAAGAGCATACACTTCTGCAATATTGCAAACATAATATTTCTTCCCATTTAGACAAATATTATGATACACAACATCAGGAGTTAATGCATAGTTAATATAAGAAACGACTACGACGAAAACGTATGTTAGTAGTAAATGTATGCTGGTAATAAATGTTAGCTGAGAAAAGTGATTCGACTAGACTAAATCACCAAACAAGCTTAACATGCAAAAATAGAAAAAAAAAAAAAAACTCTAATAGCTACAATAATGAAAAACAAAACAAGGAAAAATATTTCTTGTGTTCAATGGGGAAGAAAAATTCAGGTTTTATTGCTTTTGTTTGAGAAAAATGTTACCAACGTATCCTAACAAGTTCAGTTTTATGACGAGTTTTATGACGATTCTTTTATAACTTTTTTCTGAGGAGTTTGTTAAAGATTTTTCTTCAATTATTCGACTAGTAGAAAAGTCACTCAATGATTGCTCTATACAAAAAAAATAAATGAATAAAAAAATAAAAATAAATAAAGAAATAAAATAAAATTTAATGGCGTTGTTCTGCTATAGTTAAAGAAATTGTATTATTATTAAAAATATTTTTTTTCGATGTTATTTAATTAATTTTAGTAAGGCATTGAACAAGAAATACAGATATGTGTTTAACACAAGTTTCAGCAGCACCATTCTACTAAAATGTTTTTTTATAGGACATCATTTTAAAAAATATAGCGTTTTGAACTAGTATGAAAGTACTTATGGTTTAAGTTATGTTTAACAATTATCTAAGAAGACAAAATAACATTTTCAAACTCATCAATTAATTTAACATCTGACTATTTTAAGCAACATTTTGAATGATATTTTAACACTCATAGCAACAAGAACACTTACAAAACGTTTTTTAAAATATGTTTTTTTTCTTAAATATCATTTTGATAGTTCTTTCTGGGTTGGTCAATTCAGAATATTTCACATCCGAAATATAGCTGTACAACACTAATTGTGATTTCTAAAATTCATGCTTAGCACTTACGTATCTGAAAGTGTTTTTCATAGATTTTAAAACTAGTTATTTCAAAGTTTTTACAGTTGTGAGATTTTCTGTATGGCTCGTGGGTAGATATTTTCTTAAATTCTTACCTGGCATTAAGTATATATCATCCCCGGCAGCAGAGACACCGCGACGCTGCCACAAATGTTTATTGCATTACTTTAAATTGCGTGACTTATTGACATTATTTTCATTTTCTATTTTGTGCATATTAATGCGTTTAAAAAAAAAATATCATATTATCAAACCTCACACCAGCGAAATTCCAAGGTTTTAACTTTCAAAATTATATCTTTATTTATGCTTTTAAATACTGGACTACTTAAAAAAATTTTAAGCTACAACGTTTTTAAAAAGAAAATTAATTTTCAAAATATTTAGTATCAAAACTGGTAAAATGAAATGAAAATTAAGTTACATCTTTGAAAATGACTTTTAAATGTTATATATGTTAATGGAGGCTTATGTGTAAAATGATCCACTAAAAATACTGTAATTACAACTTTATTCACAAAATGAACTTAACTTCACATTTATGCATGATAAAGAAACATTCATAGCTAAAGGTTTAACAAAATCCTAAGAAATTTCAACGCAAAACTATTTTCCAAGATTTTGCTCAAAACCTTTAGCAAAGGTTCATTTTCTTGAAAATATTACTCAGCGAAAAGTTATGTGGTCTCTGGTATTTCCACTTATCTGAAAGATTAATGTTTTGAAGAGGAAATACTAACTTTTGCCTGCTCTCTTGAGAGACATAGTTTTCCTATCTTTTGCAATTTGCAGCTCAAGACTCAATTTAACTTTTATAGAAAATCATGTTGCGGGATTGAATGGCTCTTGCCGCTTTTGAAATTCCTCTTCAAATGTAGTTCTGAAGCTAGTGATATTAACCATAAACTAGAATGTCATAGTATAAGAGAGAAAAAGATTGTAAATATTTGAAATACTTATTGATCTAAAATAGAATTAATGCAGTAACCAATATACTAGTTCTCGTTTTATTAAGTTAAATACCTACATAAAAGTTTTAATCTCTAGTGATTAAAATGTATTTTAAAATTATTTATAAAATACATTTTATGTATAAATTATGTATCGCGCATTATAATTATTTGTTTTATAAATGTAATTTGAAAGTTAAGACTCGTGTAGAGATCGGTGAACATAACAAACTTGAGAAATGTTCGTTGTTAAATGTTAAATGAGGACTAATTTATCAAAAAGGAACGTATTTATTTTCTAAAAATGTTCAGAAGGTGGGAAAAACGATTTAGGGTAAGAGCAAAATAGTTTTATCAACTTCTTCGAGTACAGAATTGAGCACGAAAGCGCAGAAAATCATGGCCCAAAATAAGTAATGTTTGTGTTAAAAAAAAGGATATATCCTCATCTTAATTTTGGATATGTGCCCGTTTGAACGAAAACCTGAATGTTGAGAATTCCAATTTCACCAAAACCCTAATATTTCACTTTCTCATATTCTCTTATCGGAGTACATGAACCTAAAAGAAGTGGGTTAAAATTTGAGGATTTTGGACATGTGTTCCTTTGGATCTAAAAGTCTTCGTACTACAGATTCCTTCAGAATGTGTCCCCTTTTGTTTAATACAAAACGTGCAGAGGACGGATTTGTCCTCTTTTGATCAAAAAGCCACGCTTTATCCTAAACGACTTATAATTATTACCCTAAACGACTTAAAATAAAATATGATCTTCCACGTTTGGACTTCTTGAGAGTGATTTGATAAATGTCAACTGAAAGATTTAGAAAATGTCATAAAATGATTTTTTCCAAAAAGTGGATATGTTCCCTTTTGACAAATTACTCCTCAAATGCACTCGGTTTTTCAAATTAAACTGCACAGCGTTAAATCGTCTGTATTCTTCTGCATGAAGCATGTTGAAAGGTTGTGTAAAGCAGAGATTCAGACAGCTGAACATAAACAAATACGTTTAATACGAAACATGGGGACACACATACAGCAAGATATATAGAAAAGTAGTGAAGCCCGATAAACAAGACTTCGGCTCTTTAAATAGAACAGAGGGCAGATTTTCAGCATCCAATGATGTTTCTCAAATAGCAATAAGCTTTCTCCTAAGTCCGATGGTGGATTAAAGAAGAGATTTTGCGAATTCCGTGGAAAGCTGCAAATGTCTCTTCCAATAAGATATAAGCACAGTTCTTTCTTTTAAACCAATGGAGAAAGCGATTACATTCAACATGAAGCATGTGGAAATATTATTCGTTTAGCGAAATATTTAACCATTTTGTAAAAAAAATCAAGTAAAAAAGTGCAATAATGAAATAATATAGGTAAATAATGTTTAAACAACACCCAAAATGAGAGCAATGGTAATGCTAAGATACAACGTTAAGCATATTAGAACGTTTCCGCAAGCGAGTTTTTTTTTTTTTTTTGGCGGCATTTTGTTAAGCAGTACAATAATATTATAAGTATGCCTACTATGAAGAAATATAGTAAGGTAGTATAGACTCCATGTAAAAGCGACATTGTCTTTTTTTTGTATGACCTTAAAAGCCAAGAGTTTTTTTTTTTTTATTATTATAAGTATTGTATATATTTACTTTATTATTCAGTTAAAACTTTTATTTTAAATGAGGACTGCATTTGTCACAGCATTTTCGCTCATTGTTTCCTAGAAACAAAAAGCCTAAATAGAGCACTTCGAGTCTACTAACTTTTCATGCCTAATTCTCTTTGTATGTAAGTATATGAGTCATATACTTACATACAAAGTACTCCAGAAAACGTAACTTTTGAGCGCAAATATTTTTCAATTTAGGTTCCCTGCTAAGTTCCAATTATTTTACTCATAAATAAATAAAAAATGAAAAAATGCATAAAATAAAGAAGAAAAACTTTTAATGTTTGAAAATCGAGGCCAATTTAATATCAAAGTAGTAATTTTGTTCACACTGCAAACACTCAGCTGTCTTAATGATTAGTGGGAATATAATATTAGGCTCTCTCAATTAAAGTACGGCTTAATTAGTAATTTTAAATGTATGTTAAAAATAGTATTTAGTAAATTTGAGGATATACTTGCAATTTATGATTTTGGTAGAATGCCTATTATTGGCGTATTTCCCCCCATCATTTATTTTCACCTCGGAAGTAATGACATTGATGAGGTCTTTTACGAAGGTGAGGAATTTTCCATTAATATAGGCGTAACAGACATTTTTTAGGGATTTTTTTCTTCGTTGCTACAATCTGCACATGTTAAGCATATAAAACCTTTTCATTTGTTTTTTTTACATTAATTTACATCTTTGAAATTCAAGTTTACGGAGGTGAGAAGTCAGAATAACCACACAAAGTTTTTAAAGCAAAATCTATCATCTTGTTCTTCGACAAAATTCTCACAACTTCAACTATGGCTGACAATAAACAAGTGGACTCTCTTGTATTATGCAAAATAAAATTTGGTGTCATTACTGTCACGCGTTAATGAGAAATGGCATTTTATGTTTAGGTAACGGATGTGAGAATTTATTGTGTGACCTGACCTTTTTCCTTCTGAAGCGAACTAAAACACAATATTAAAAAATTAAATAAACTTAAACAATTAGTATTTGAGACACTTGTGAAAGGAATAATAAATAAATAAATACATACTTTAATTGAACAAGTTATTAATCAACATAAACAGTCACACAAGGTGAGTGACATGCTAATGACGTGAGAATTCACATGTTGTGAACCAAAAATATACTAAATAAAAATTATTATTAAAAAATTGTTGACAGGTTTAAAGAGATATATTTTTGATGAAATTAAAAATTATAAAACATTGGTAAATGAATTTTTCCTTAAAGCTTTTACTGTAAAAGGCGTCGCGTGTGACAGAAAAGTTACTTTTTGAAGAGTGACCCATACATATGTGAATATAGTATAGATTTATATATTTGTGCATGGGTATATTTTCAGGTATGGGTATGTATATACACTCTAAAAACAACAATTTCAAAAATTGCGAAAAAGTACTTAAATTTGAACATATCGCGAGTCAAAATGGCTCCAACTACGTAGTATTCAAATTTGAAACATTAAAATACTCAAATCAACACGTGTGCCCATTTTTGAGACATTTGTGCTCATTTTTGAATATGTAATAATTTTAAAACTGAGTATTATGTACTCATTTTTAAGTATGACATAATTCAGCACACTATTTGAAAACACGGCTACTCATACTTGAAACAAAAGGTTTCAAGAAAATTTGAAAGCATGAATGTATTCACTTTTGAAAAGTGTGTACATCTGAAAAGTGTGTATATATTCAGTGTGAACATTTTTCGCAATTTTCCCTTCATTTCTTTCATTTTCCCTCCTCTATAACTGCCATTGTATTTTTACCTGGTTAACCTTGAAATGTCAGAAACGAAGGTATCATTGGTTAAAATAAAATAAAATAACAGACTTTGTCTAATATTAGCCAATGTAAGGATATTTGAAAAACGCGAAGTTTACTCTCTTACTGTGATCTTCGATTAACTTGCACAAGCACTGTTAATAAATGCATCAACTTTAAATGATAATTCAAAGTCATATTCAAAATGTATTTATATGGGGAACACAAATATGTTGCTCAAATAAATTTCAATATATGTTTTATAATATTCTTACCTAAAAATGAAAAAAAAAAAAAAAATCATCTACAAAATTCGGCCAAATGCAATGTGTTGTAAACAAATGGATTGTTAATTCCTTTCATGAGCCTGGGTAGAAACACAAAAAAATGTGTCCTTTAATTATAAAATAGTTCAGAAAGATAATATTTCTAATCAACTAAAAACATTTTTTTTAACCCAGTACATCAAGGGATAAGACTTCTTGTTTTTGGAATATGCTAGTTAAAAGTTTTTCGAAAGAATAAAAATTTCACTCTTTATTGTATTACCTTAATTCTTAAAAATTAAAAATAATAAAATAAATTCAAAAATAGATTTGAAACAATAGTTTAAAAATTGCTAATTCTCACACAGAAAAAAAACATAAATAGCACATTGGGAAAATACCTCTGTTGATATTGTAATTAGATAAATGTAAGGTAGAATAAATTCATTTGTTTTTTCTAAGTGCTGAAAGTAGTTTGTATAGTTTTCGCTTTAGCTTTTTTAGAAATAATTTTACATGACTTCAATTTATAAGTTATGTTTATGGATATCAGCTGCTCTTAACTTTTTAGCATACATTACATAGCTTAAAATCAAATTAAGCATTTGAATTTGATTTCGGTAAAAGATTATTGATTCAGAAAAAATATAAAACAAAAACATTGGTTAAAAAACAATAAAATGCAATGTCTTGTAGTTGCATGCAAAACATCAAATACTGCATATAGTATATTCAAAAATGTATTGCTTTCCTTATATAAACATGTTATCGAGAAAAAAATGCTCTTTAACATTTTTCTTAGCCGTTATTGTTAATCGCAATATTAATTCATAAATATATTATCAGTGATAAAAATATTTTCTTTGAAGCAAACATTAAAATTTTATTAAATGTCTTTGTTGCTTTTCAGTCACCTAAAACGTAGACGTTAAGAACACGATATAAATTAATCCGAACTATTTCCTTTTACAGGAAAGTTTCTTTTCATTTAATCTACTGCACGTGAGCCATATTTTACTTTCTTTGAAAGTTTCGAGATCAGTGTATTAAAATGCATGAACGAACTTTTTCTCCAGTCGTTTATGTGATAGAAAAGTGACACATGCTTGTTAGTTTCTTTGAATTATATGAGTCTGCATTTGGGAAAGTAATAAACGCAGTAGATTTCAGGCAGCAATTTCTTCTAAATGCATTTTTCATCAAAGAGAACTGAATAAAAAAATCTTATAGAAATTTCTGTTAAACTTTAAACAAGTTTAATGAATATACGCAACATATTGTACAACTACAGCAAAGTTGTTTTCCAGTGAGATTTAACCGTCCCCCTGGTACATTCCTAAATATTTCGTGTATTCCAGCGAGTATGAATGTTCGAAAAATGGAGACTTTTTCAGTTTCTTAGTCTTTTGCTTCAATCATTTTTTTGAGCAATCACGATTGCTTATTGGTCTCACTTCACCGTCCTTGAGGTTTGGTTCTTTTTTCAGCTTGGACCAGAGGCCTCTGCTGCACCACCGCCCATCGGCCTCTGGTCCTGAGTATTGTCCCCCGGAATCCGCTGCTCCTGGGCGGTGATGTCCATGTTCTACACACACGCACACTCATACACATGCACACTCATACACATGCACACTCTCACACGTACAAACTGACACACATGCCTATGCGCATACACGCAGTCTACGCACAAGTATACACACGCACACACACGTGCCTTCACACACTATACACACGTAACCGCCCAGGAGGAGGGACATGTTTAGGGGACAGGAGCCGTTTCTAGAAACAATAACTCCAATGAGTAGGGTCGTGTCGCAAATCGTGATTGCGAAAAACATAACTTGAATTTAAAATTTCAGAATTCAAATTAATTTCCTTTTTTTTTTTTTTTTTTGCATTTTCAGAAACTTTGAAACAAACATTTCTCAGTTAATCCATATCCGCAGTGACGTAAGTTAGGTTATAATTCTATACGCTAAGTTAGGCTTGACGTAAGTTAGGCTAGTTTTTATAAACAAGATATGTCCATCTTAACTCACGAAACAGATCTGTAAAAAAATAAACGAACAAATGAACCAGTAGCATTTTTTAAACAATGCGGCTAATTAGAAAATATCTGTTTCAGTAAAAAAATATTTCATTATTTTCGAAAAAAAAAGTAAAAATTTAAATTTAAAAAATCCAGCATTTTATCAAATAAATAAATAAATAAATAAACAAGTAAATAAATAAATAAATAATAATGAAAAATAAATAAATAAATAAATAAAAATTATCAAAAAAAAAAAAAAAGCTCGTTTCTTGCACTTCCTTTTGGGTAAAAATAATACTTATTGTGTTTTATTTTCCCAAAGTCAAATTTTGGCATTACTTTAGCGCCACCATTGTAGTTACGTTCGTTATTCGTTACTATGCCTAAATTAAAAAAAAAAAACCTTATATGCCTCTTTTAGTGGGGGGGAAGTGGGGGAAGTCCTCTGTAAGCACTGCAATCACGTGGACAAGAGAGGAATTACCTTCCACCTTGATGAAGACGCCGCGGCAATTAAATTAGAACGAAACAGACTCGCTTCTTTCGTTCTTGAGAAGAAAATTCTGTTTGAGTGGTTTTTGCTTAAAGTTTTGAACAAAACTAGACCGATTAAACTGCGTTCCTGTTTCTGCAACAGTAAATGAATGTAGCTCTCTTTGTACAACATTTAATTACCTTCATTATCGTACTAAGTAATTATCTGTAGCATTCTGTATAGTCATATGACGGCATTTTTTAGGAAAGCTGTAAGTGTAGGGCAAAACCGGGTACTAACCAAGGGGCAAAACCAGGAACTACCCGGTTTTGCCCTTTGATTTTTAAAACGTAGTATGTCTATTATATAGTAATATTAAAACTTTTATTTATCCAAATTATTTTACAATGAGGTTACAAAACAAGGTACATTAAACAAGCTTCATCTTCAGGCAACATTAGAAGAAAAGAAAAAAAAATGATGGAAAGAAGACCAAAGATGGACGGAAGAATCAAAAATCTGAAGGAGAGATAAACGAATCAAAGAAAAGGCAACATTATAAAGATGCCAAAAGGAACAAACAGAAAATAAGTGTGCAAAAAAAGAAAAACCGAAGGAGCAAATGAGAGATGAGTCCAGTGAAGAGGATGGCA